>NC_017844.1:4196736-4202159 GCF_000002495.2 Pyricularia oryzae 70-15 | reverse complement strand
TGGTCGGGGTCCCCAAATGCCTCCTCTAGGGTATTGGAGGAGATCCGTATAATCTCCGAATTGGGGTGTGCCTCCGACCATTTTGGGCAGGATCAGGTTGTACGCTTTACCGGACAGTCGACCGGCTACATAAATCAGGCGTGATTCGGGGTTGGGGAAGCGGTCTTTGTTTGAGGTCATCTTCCCCCGGATTTGGGTGGCGAAGCGGCGGAGGTCGGAGCGGGCGCCCGTAAATTTATCGGGGTTTGGAAGTCGTTCAGAAAGGCGGGCGGAGGCGGGATGTTCGGAAGCAGGCGGCGGAGTCGTTCCCATAGGAGTAACCATAAGGGGTTTAACAGGCGTGTTGGTAGTTGGGGCGGGGGTGGTTATGTGTGCCGTGGGTAGCGTTACGGTCCGAACTTCCTTCAGTTCGGACCGTGTTTTCTCTAATTCGGCGAAAGCGGCATCCCGGGAGGTTATGGCGGAGGCCTTTTCCATGGCCATGGCCAGAATGTCGGCCTGCGCCTTGTCGCGGACACGGTCCGTTTCGGCGCGGGCGCGTTGGGTCTCGGCTTCCTGCATTTCTAGGCAGGAGTTCAGGCGGACGTTGCTATCGTGCAATAGTTGCAGCTTTTGGTAGGAATCGGAGATGTAAGACACCCATTGTTCAGGGTGTCCTTGTAGGTGTTCGATCAGTTCCTCGGTCGAATCGGTTAAGATCGGGGGTTGCAGTGACGCAGGCATCGCGGGCACCTAATGAAGGAGCTACGTAATGTCACGGGCAGGCAGGGCGGACAGGTAGGTGCGGGCGATCAGGTAACAGGACAGAGTATATTGGCTATCTAGTCTTCCAGGTACAGGGTAGCAGGTGGTTGTTGACGAAGACGTAGCTCGAGGAGCTACATATCGGAGACTGCAGAGATTTCGCGTAGATATACGCGCGCGAGGCGCTCGGCCCTCGCGCCTTCACGTGACAGGGGTCATGACTAAGCGACAGCCCAGTGGCTGTCCTTCAGGTCTGTGACACACCTTTACTTGCAAACCAATCTTGAAGCTCTGTATTTACCTCGTGCCCCCCATCAAAATGAAATTTAGTGGGGTAGCGCCCGTACGTAGCTTTTAAAACCTTAAAAAAGCCTTTAATAGCCACTAAAACCGTAGGTCCGGCTTTATTCCGTAGTGAGATCGACCACCGAAAACGTGATTTTCGATCCACTAATAACAAAAATACGGGTTTTTTATTGTGAGGGTTAGGTTTAAGGGTTACTGTATCACCCTCTATGGAATCGAGGATATTAGGGGGTGTAGGGAGTGCCCCTTTATTTGTACGCCTAACAGAGGTGGCTTTAATGCAAGTAATGCAGGTAATAGCCCTAATTTTGTCGAAATTAGGTAGACCGTCTGCGTTTTTAGCGGTCTTTTTAAGCAATAACAACCCTATATGCCCTAAGCGCCTGTGCCATAACAGGGCTTTTTGGGCCTGGATTTCGTCACAATCGCCTGTAATTCCGTCTCCTTCAGCTGTTACCCAACCATCGGTAGTTCGATTTAGGCTTAAAGGGAGGTAATTTACAGGGGCCTGCACTAATTTCGGTACTAAAGGAGGTTCTAACAACGGATTTCTTGTGTGGGAAACCCCCTCTTTTTCGGTATTAGCCCCTTTTGTATTAGGCTGCTTAAAAGGGTCATCTAGCGGCTTACCGGGCCTACGGGGCCCAATCTCACGTGGATTTTCAGGGGTTTTTGCACTAAATTTCTGCATTACAGGTAAATCTACGGTTATATCCTTATTTTGTTTGGGATTTAACACTTCCGTTACCGTATTTTCTCCCGGTTCCGAATCGGTGTAGATTTTATAGTCGTCTTGGTCTTCAGGGACTATATTATTTAGTTTTACCTCCAACGGGGCTGCGTAGCCCTTTGTAACCCCCTGTAAGGTTAGGCTAGAGGCGGTGCTATATTCACCAATTACACAGGCGTAATTCGAAACCGTAGATGTAGTTGTTAATTATATGCATTATTTTGCATGTAATAAGCCCACTTTTATTTGTATATAGCCAATTTTATTTAGTGCCGAAGTGGAGTGGGGAATGGTGGAATTCCGTTACTTTGTTAATGCAGGAATGCAATTTAAAGGTCAGCGAGTGGGGTTAGCTACCCTGTACCGGGTTTAATACCCACCCTGCACCTGCGAGTCAGCTACCCTGTACCGGGTTGAAAATTTCACCAAGTCAACGTTTAAATGCAAACCCAGAGATGGTTTGTATGCAAATGAGGGTGTTTTTTCAAAAACCCATACAAATTAGTTTTTCGGAAATTCATTCGCGGCACCGGAACCTTTTCTGGCGTGCGGACCCCCACTTCGATGTCGGAGAGTATGTAAGGGAAATAAAGCAAAATCTCCCCCAACCAATTATTTATCAGTACCAAAATTATAGTGCATTTCTACCTATTATTCAGCGCTTTTAGCACTGGTTATTTACCACGCCGCACCTAGGGTTTACCCCTATATCCCCTGTTAGCACCATTGTTATTAACAGGTTATGAGCCCGGAAAGGTTCTAGCTAGTGCACTAAAGCGCACTTTGCATTATTGGAAAGCCCTGTTTTCAGGCTTTAATTTGGTTATTGTCGCATATCCGCAGCACGTATATTGACGAAGATATTGCTGTTTTTGTGCAAATTGTTGGTTATAGGTGCTACGTTAGCACCTATCCCCCCTGTAATTACAGTGAGGGGTCGCTATATTAGCGTTTGACTCAGGCCCAATTTTCAGGCACTGCAGCGCTCGCTCGATTGCAAATCCCAAAATTTTTGGTGTGGTTTTTATGGGTTGTGCATCGCTATTGCGATTGGTTCAAATTTTTAGTGCGTTAATTAGGGTTTGCGCTAACGAGTCAGGGCCAAAACCCCTGTATTCGCCCGCTAATAGCCCAGTGATCCACTAACCGAACGCTGCAAATTACCCTGCAGGTTACCCTGCACCCACCTAGCGAATTGAACTTTCGATCGCTAGTGCACCTGGATCGGTACAAATAATACCAGGGCACCCATTAATTGTGGATTTAGGGATTCCAACCCTGTATTTTCAGTGGATTCGATCATTGAAAATAGCAATAAGCCCTATATTTGGCAAGTATAGGCCTGTAACCGTTAGAAGGCAAACGGCTATAGAAAATCCTAGATTGGGGTATTTACCCTTAGGCGACTAGGTTAGTTTTTAACTATAATTCACGCCACCCTACAATGGAAGACAGCCCTATGTCGGGCCTCCCAGGCCCAATTCCACCGGATAGGGGCCCTGAATCCAGCCCGAATGAAGTTCTAACCGCTAAATTACAGGCGCAAGACCTGCAATTAAAAGCGTTAACTACGCAATTGGATCAACTTCAGCACACAATTCAACAGTTAACATCTCTGTTGACGCTGAAAAATGGTGAACCCACTAGTTTTAGTGGTATTGCGGGTATTAATACCCCCAATAGTGGTAATCTGGAGGCCAACCCACAGATTTTTAGCGCTAATACCGCTACCGCACCACCTAATCCACCCGGTAACCTAATTCTAGGTGACGGGATAGGTAAAGAACTATCAAAACGGGTATTTTCCTTCCCCGAAAATTGCAAATTAGTAGGGGCTAGCAACTACGACCTGTGGAAACAGGCACTTATAGTACAATTCAGGGCTATAAAAGCTGCGGAATTTATTTCCAACCCTGAAATTGGCTATAGCCTACCGGAACATGAGCAATCAGTCCTATTATTGCTTATTAAAGACAGCCTAACCAAGGAACCTTTAGAATCCATTGCATGGCATTCCAGCCCTGTAACGGCCTATAAGACCCTGGAAGATAGCTATTCCGTTGCACCCGAAATTAGCAGAGACTCGCTATATCGGGAATTTCACGCCCTAAATTTTTCGAAATTTAGAGGGTCAATACCAGAATTTAACAGCCGTTTTAATTCCCTGGTAGCTAGATTAGCGAATGCCAACGTGCAAATTAGCCCTATCGATGTACGAAATCAATACCTACGGGCCCTGGAGGGGACGTTCCCTACCTGGACCGAACGCCAACGCAGTACCCAACGGGCCCTGCAGGCTATAGGCCAAAATTCGGATCGATTAAATTTGCAATACCTTATGGCGGACCTTATATCCGAAAATTCGATTTCAGGCTCTACAACTGCCAAAGCCACTAATTACAGGGCTGAAGGTCGAAAATCAGGGAAAAAAGGCGCTAAAAAGGATGCTAAAAAGGAAAATAATGGGCAGGACGGCACCTCCAAATCACGAAAAAAGGGCAAATCAACCCCTAATTCGGATTCGGCTATTGCAAAAGATAATAAATCCTCCAATTCCAGCGAATCGAACGCTGGAACTTCCATGATTTCAATGGATTTCGAGTTATTTACGGGCTCAATTCCAGGTGACGTTAGCGTTTGCGCAGCGTATAACGCCCTGGAACAGGCAGGCGATTCGGGCGGTAATTTACCGTACCGGGCACTGCAACAGGAGGTTAATTCCGCTATTAGCGGGGTTATAGAATTATGTTCGGAATCGGATTCGGAACCCGATTATACCGGTAAAACGCTAAAACCACAGGTATTAGCAACTAATTCTAAGGCTAAGACGAAGCCTGGAAGCGGCGTAAATAGGGACCCTAAGCCCCGACGGCTAGGCTACCCGGTCCTGTACGATACAGGTAGCACGCACCATATCTTTGCAAATAAGCAATTTTTTACCGATTATACCCCCGGCTCAACAGTCGAAATCGGTACCGGAGGTGGCCCTGTTAGGCCTATTGGCACTGGAACTGTTAAAATACAGGTCCGGTATGGCTCCAAAATTGACGAATTTAGAGAGGTTACGTTAAATAACGTGCTATATATCCCCTCGTTTGGAATAAATATCGTTAGTGGGCTAATACACTACAATACAGGGGGCGTATTATTAAAAAATACCCTGTACGATCGGGATCGCAAGGCGTGGGGACGCCTAAATACCGCCAAAAATTCGTTCTGTTTGGAGGTAAAAGGGTGCGATATCCTTATTCGAAATACTACATCTACGGTTTCGAATTACGCCTGTGTAATTGGTGAATATAGCACCGCCTCTAGCCTAACCTTACAGGGGGTTACAAAGGGCTACGCAGCCCCGTTGGAGGTAAAACTAAATAATATAGTCCCTGAAGACCAAGACGACTATAAAATCTACACCGATTCGGAACCGGGAGAAAATACGGTAACGGAAGTGTTAAATCCCAAACAAAATAAGGATATAACCGTAGATTTACCTGTAATGCAGAAATTTAGTGCAAAAACCCCTGAAAATCCACGTGAGATTGGGCCCCGTAGGCCCGGTAAGCCGCTAGATGACCCTTTTAAGCAGCCTAATACAAAAGGGGCTAATACCGAAAAAGAGGGGGTTTCCCACACAAGAAATCCG
>NC_017844.1:4025483-4196636 GCF_000002495.2 Pyricularia oryzae 70-15 | reverse complement strand
ACCAGGACCCCCCCCCCCCCCCCCAAGAGTTCATAAGCTCAGAATGATCCACAAGAAATATACCACAATTAATGATAATGCCACACTCAGAAGCACGTTTACCCGTGTCTTCTCTTTCTTTCTCGGCCAGTCTAGAGCTACAGACTAGTTAGGCAGGACACAAGAATCCGACAAAATGGTCTCCAAGCTCGTCAGTCTCTTCTGCCTGGCCTCGGCCGCGCTTGTGTCTACGGCCCAGGCCCAGTCTCAGTCCCAAACCTCGCCCAGCTGCGATAGCGTGTGCCAGGCCCAGTTCCGCGGAGCCGTGACTGGCGAGGATGCCAACTATGTCAACCTCGACATCACCACCGACAGCTTCTACCAGACCCCGGCCAACATCTCCTCGTACGCTGTGGGCGACCTCGTCAAATCCCAGGACCTGGATCGCGCCACCATCTCGCGCCTGTGGACCCTCCCCGCCGGCATGTCCATGAGCAGAATCTACTACGTCACCGAGGACATCGACGGCAAGCCCCTGCCCGCCACCGCCTTTGCCCTGATCCCCTACTCGAATCCCCTGGGGCCCGACAAGCCCTTCCGCACCATCGCTTGGGCCCACGGCACCGCTGGTGGCAATAGGCAGTGCGCCCCCTCCAACCAAAAGGCCTTTGAGTTCGACTGGGAGGGTCCCCTGGCCCTGGCCCAGCGCGGCTTCGTCGTCATCGCCCCTGACTACGCCGGCATGGGCGCCGAGGCCCCCATGGGCTTCATGTACGAGGCCGGCGCCCTGCACGCACACGACGTCGTGCACGCCATCCAGGCCGCCCGCCAGACCTCAACCCTCGGACCCCTGATGAGCAAGGAGTGGGTCGTCGTCGGCCACTCCGAAGGCGGTCTGACTGCTTGGAGGACCGCCGAGCGCCAGGGCATGCCGGACAAGGCCGTCGACGGGCTCATCGGCGCTGTCGCCGCCGCCCCCGCTACGCGCCCGCTCAGTCTCATCCCCGAGTCCTTCCGCCGCGCCAACGGCAAGCCCGTCGGCGACGCTCCCTCGGTCATTTTCCTGCAGAGCCTCGGCCGCCTGTTCCCGGACCAGATCAAGCCGGCCGACTACTTTGGCCAGGTTGCCCTGGACCGGCTCGCGCTGGCCAAGGGACGCTGCCTGATCTCGGACCTGGCACTGTTTAGCACGCTGACGGCCGACGAGCTGTACAAGGACAAGTCGTGGCTGACGCACCCGACCGTGGTCGACTGGCAGAACCGGTACAACGGCGCCTCGGGCCCCAAGAAGCTGGGCACGCCGCTGCTCGTCATCCAGGGTGAGGCCGACGAGCTCACGTACAAGGAGGTCGCCGAGAAGGACTTTGACGACCAGTGCGCCGCCCTGCCCGACTCGGCCGCCGAGTGGTCCCTGTACCCCGGCATGGGTCACGACGCCTCCATGCAGGCCGGCCAGGCCGAGATCGTCGCCTGGGTCAACGACCGCTTCGATGGCAAGCCCACCGCCGGCAAGTGCGTCAAGAGGACCCAGAAGACCGCCACTCAGAGGTACTCTCAGGTCAACCCCGTCTGGGCCGCCCTTTCTGCTCGTGGACCCCTGCCTCCTCCTTGAACTGGCATGTGAGAAAGAAAGGAACATTTGGTGGTCGTTTGTTAATGTCAAGTCATTATGTGAATATGAGTGGGTGGGTATATATGTCGCTTCATGACTGGGGAGACTCTTGATTCTGTGTGATGATTGGCGTTTGTTTTGTTTAGTACGTTTTTTTTAATACCTGCATTTACCTTGTAAATACAACTTCTTCTTTTTGCTAAACATAGCGTGTTATACCCTGTATCTTTTGTAAGTTGGTGTTCGTATGTTCCAACTGTTTGCATACCATTCGAACTATGCCCACCAGCCAACTTGACCACAACCCAGTGCAGTTGTTTTCCATCAGTTATCAAGGCAAGATGGCCGAGTTGGTTATGGCGTAGGATTAAGGTGTTCATTCATAAGTTCTCATCATATTTTCCTATGGAGCAATCCGCGTGGGTTCAAGTCCCACTCTTGTCATCACATAACAAGTAAACGCGAGCTATGGCGTGATCTTTTTGCAGGCTGTTTTGCAAGTCATTATGGCCAAGAAGCGTGCCCGGGAGCAATATATGACTACTCGCCAATTGAACAATGTACTGCTCTCGTGGCTGTGTGGCCTGCTTTGGTCTCATCCTTGTTCCTCACAGTCACCTATCGTGCCTTTATTTCCAGTCTTTTTGAGTACCGAGAGCTTACTGAAGCAGACAACTGGAATCTCGGTTACCCGATGTGCGTATTGTCTGCTTTTCAATAGGTCATTATGTTGCACCCAAATACTTACTGCCTTACCATATATATATTACACATGAGTGAGGTTCGATTTATGGACATAACAGTATACATCCCTGGGGAACTTGTTTATTTGGCAGTGACCATCACCATGATAAGCATAAATTGAGTTTCAGGCAAAGGTGATGATTTCGGAACCGTCATGCAACGCATCGCCAAGTGCACCCTCCCAAAATACGCATCTTTTTTTTTTTTTTTTTTTTTTGTCAAAATAAAACACGCCTGTGAGCCCACGGAACAAAACTTGCAATTTTTGCTTTCGGCATGCTTCTCCAAAACAATCTCCAATTAAGGGGATAATCCCAGCCCATTTCTTTTTCTTATTTCGGGGAACGTCCCAATTATTCCACCTACCAAATGCAACTGTATACCCAGTGTTTCTCCAAACGAAAATACCCAAGATCCGCAGCTTTAGGCTGAAATGCAAAATACTACGACAAAGAAAGCCATAGTCTCCATAACCCACCATCGTGGTACTAAATCTGCAGCCGAGCCAAGTTTAATTAACCATAGAAACAAAAGACAAAAGAAAGTCCAAAAAAATGCAACTCCGGGCCGCTACATTTATTCTCCCCATCCATCTAACCGAACCACTTGCGGTGAATGGCCGATGGGGGATGAGGGAGGGGAAGAGGAGAGGGACCTGCATCATAGTAATTGCTCGCCAGGGCAAAACGCGGCGATGTAGCATTTTACCCACAAGTGTATATAAGTCGGGGATGCGATGGCTCTCAGTAGTGTACTATTCAGTCTTGGGCGTTGCATCGTTTGGCAGCGAATCTCCTCCCAAACGCTGCAGACAGTCGTTACTTTGTGACTCCGGTTTGCTAGCTTTCCTCCCAGTCCAGAACCGGCACCATGGCAGTGGCAACTAGAGCATTCGTGCTGCTGTGCACCTTCTTGGCCTTTGTCTCGGCGGCGAGGTGCGGAAGCGGACGATGGGTAGACGTATGGGGTTCCATGCCGCAGCTTGTTGAGCCGGCAAACCTGCCCAATGCGCCGTGGGTAAGTCATGCTCGGGAAGTCCCATAGGCAGAACATCAAGAAGCTTTTTATCTACCTTGCCATTCCCAAAATTGGGAGCCGTCCAGCTAAAAGATCCCGAACCTCCCCACAGAACCAAACCGGCGTTGTCTTCCGAAACGCCACCCTGCGCCAGACCATCCGCATCTCCCTCGGCGCCCACGTCATACGCCTGCAGATCAGCAACGCCTTTGGCGGCTCCGACTTACCCATCACGGCTGTAACGGTCGGCGTGACCCCGAACAACACGGCCGGCATCGCGGGGATCCAGGGCGACCTGCACAAGGTCACCTTCTCGGGCGGGCAGGCGGGCTTCACTGTGCCAGTGGGGGCACTGGTTGTCAGCGACCCCATTGAGCTACCGCTCAAGGCCCTCGACGTCCTCTCCGTCTCTATCTACCTCGAGCGGGGGCAGACGACAAACAGCATCACGGGACACCCGGGGTCCAGGACGACGTCGTGGTTCGCGCCGGGGAATGCAGTAGAGGCCAAGGACTTTACTGGCCAGGGGATCGACAATACGGACCACTGGTACTTCATCTCGAGGGTCGAGGGTTGGGCCCCAACTAGCGGTGGCAGCCCCGGGGCCCTGGTGATTGTTGGGGATAGTATCACCGACGGGCGAGGCTCGACGCACAACCAGAACAACCGGTATGAGACCCCCTGTCTTATCTTCATGCCCAAGGTGTATACCACCACCAAAAGACTAGTCCACTAACAAAAAGCAACCAAAACAGCTGGGCCGACGTGCTCATGAACCGCCTCGCGGCCTCCTCGACCCTAATCTCCGTCATCAACCAAGCGGCCGGCGGCAACCGAATCCTAAACGACGGGCTGGGCCCCAGCGCCCTATCCCGAATCGACCGGGACGTGCTCGCGACGTCGGCGCTGCGGTACGCTGTCATCTTCGAGGGCGTCAACGACATCGGTACGGCGGCGGCCACCACAGCTGCGCAGCAGACGGTGCGGGGCCGGATCATCGCGGCGTACGAGCAGATGATTGCGCGCTGCCACGCCAAGGGCGTCGCCGTGTTCGGCGCCACCATCACGCCCATGAGCGGGCCGGGCCAGGCGTACGGCGAGCCCGCGCGCGAGGTGACGCGCCTGGCCGTCAACGAGTGGATCAGGACGTCGGGGCGGTTCGATGCGGTCGTTGACTTTGACGCGCTGGTTAGGGATCCCGGAAACCAGACGAGGCTGCTCCCTGCCTACGACACGGGCGACTATCTCCATCTCAACCCGGCGGGTTATCAGGCCATGGGAGAGAGCTTTGATCTGAGCCTGCTTGAGAAGTTCAAGGATGGTGTCTGGTCGATGCTGTAGGGCGAAAGAACATAAAACTGTACATATGCGGAATATGAGTAATGTAGGGGACGACTTTGTAACGCGGGAGACATAATATACCTGCCGTTGTTTTTTTTGGCAAATGAAGTAAACCCAGGGGCATAGAGCCCACTCGCTCTGTTGCTTCTCTGATTCCCATAAATATAGCTGCTCCCACTGTAAAAAAAAAAAAAAAGTAATCTTGCCATGACTTGACACATAACACCACATACTTACCATCTAACTAAACACGCGAACTTGGACCAAATCAATTCAACTTGAAAACTTTATTATTGTGCAACGAGAGTCGGATTCACAAACCGTCATTACATCTGCCTACATCCACAGTCGGCACGTTCCATCCGCACCGGCCGAGATACACCAAGGTTCTGATGGGTGCCAGTCTACATCCATGACACCAAGCGAATCTACAACCCGGTGGCCCTTGAGTGATTTGAGCGGAACAATGGTTGCGTTCTCCATGAGATCGCTGACAACCTTGCCGTGGAAGATCTGCAACGAACCGTCGTCACTGGCATCTGCAAACAATGGGAGTCCCCCGCGGTGGTATTTGACAGCCCTGATGGCTTGCGGGTGGAAGCGCATCGTCTTGTAAGGACGAGTGGACAAGTCAAGATCGTGCCACAGCAGACGCCTGTCGTAAGAACCAACAATAAGGTTGTCGCCACCAGGATGTATGTCGAATGAGGAGATCCATCTGGCACCGGGCTGCACCACCTTGACCAGTTCCAACCGTTGCAAGTCGTAGCATCGGATCGTGCGCTGTGTCGCGACGAAGAAGAGCGGCCTGGACGGGTGGAAGTGAGCCACCTGTGCAAGACCAGAAAGCTTTCGGAAGGGGATTTGCGATAGGTGCTTGGAAAGGGTATGTACGGCCACCGAGCTGCGCTGGCCAGATGGAGACACGGTACAGAAGTGGTCGCCTCTCCTGTGCCAGCTGATAACCTTGACGGGGGATCGGACTGTCACCTTCACGAGCACACCCTCGTCCTCCAACCTAGCACCAGGGCGTGCCCATTTCGCTGCCGGCGCCTTGCCGTCGGTCGTCTGCTTATCTGCGCCACCCGCAGCATGTCCAAAACCAGCATCAAGGACAGCGCGGCTGGTCTGTTCAACCTCCGGATCAATGTCTGGGGGCACCATCAGGAATATTTCCTCTCCGGCGGCCGCGGCAAGGATCATTGTGTCCTTTGTCGGCCTCCATCGCACGGCGTTCACAGCCTCGTCGCTGCTCAGTTTCACGGCCCATACTTGACGAGCTGGGTTGATGAGCCATATCCTAACGTAGCCGTCGTCACCTCCTGTTGCAAGCCACAGTCCCGTGGGGTCAATCGCCGACGATCTGACACGACCCTCATGGCCTCTGAAGATTGCTTGACAGACGGTAGGGAACGGCTTGAGCTCTTCGGGCCTGGGAAGTTTGGGTAATAATGAGGCCGGATCAATGTTCAACCTGTTCTTGCGCACTCTGGGCGCAAGGTAAAGGTCCAAGCAACGCTCAAAGCGCTCCTTTACAAAAGTTTCATATCCAGGTACCTTCCTCAGGGCATCGAACTTTTGAGGCAGATACTCCTTTTCTCTGTCCTCGGGATCCATCTTCTCCCATTCTTCCCTCTCTGCCTTTGTTGGGAGGTACTCCGGTGGCGGATTGTAACTCATATCGTAGCCCGGTGGCGCGAGCTTCGGTGCCGGGATGTGCATAACGTGGGGATCGCGTGGCTGCTCGTCCTGCCACACGTCGTAGTATTTCTCTTCCTTGCCCTCTTCCTCCTTCTCGCGCTCCTCCTTTGACTTGTACGGCTGGATGCGGCCCTCCCTGATGGCGCGAACAAGTTTCATAACTCTCTTTGCTTCATGTTTTGAGGGAATAAATCTTCGCTTTGGTTCAGGGGCAGCGCTCAGGGGCATCTTCTCCTCGATACCGGTAAAGTATTCGACGGTGTCCTGATCAAGCTGTTAGCTGGGCTCTTCGCATTTAAAAAAAATGTATCGATTCAATACAGGAGTCCGGCAACCTACAGGGTAAGGATCGTATCCTTCCTCAGGAATCTCGTTCATCTGGACACGCTTCAGAAGCTCAAGCTCATCTTGGCTCAAGTTGAGCGGCTTTCCGGTAGTCGGATCCGTCAAGCCAGTCCAGCCCTTGGGTATCTCAATACTGTCTAGCAGAGAGTCCAAAGCCTGCCTCCTCTCTGACGGGCGCATAAGCTTCTTGCCGTCGATAGTGTAACCAACGTGGGGGTACGCCTCGTAGAAAGAGAGCGGGATGTCGCCAATTCTGTTATCTTCCTCCTTGTCCGAATCGTCCGAGTCGTAGACTGGGTTAATCTCGTCGTATACGTAGCGTATACCGCCATTCGCATCCTCGACAACCCTGTAGTTTGGCCTGTCTTCGTCGTCCGCCTCTGGTCCATCTCCTGAACCGCCATTTGCGCCATCTTTGGCCAATTCCTTGCTCTGCGCATCGTCATCCAAGTCGTTGAGACTGAGGTCTTGTAGGTCTCCAATGTCTTGCTTGTCGTCATGCTCGTCATCTTCATCCTTATCTTCATCCTCATCCTCGTCCTCGTCCTCCTCATCCTCATCCCCTGAAGCTACAAAATCGCTGTCGTCCTCGCTTTGAGAAAGCGCGCCGTCGAGGAGCCCATCGATAATTTCGTCATCTGAAAGCTCCGTAACCTCGGCCGACTGCTTTCGTTTCTTGGCTGGGGCTGTGGGGGCCATCTTTGTGGTGTTGATACCGAAGTATTCGTTACGATTTGTTATATGAACCAAAGCAGCGAACCAAATCGCAGCGCATCAAAGCAAGTCGATGCTCCTCTCCGAACTTTTTTTTTCAACAGTGGCAGAAAAAAGTAAAATGGGGCCGATTCGCAGAAGGCGGGGAAAATCAGCTCACCGCTTTACGTACGAACCCCACAGGCGCCAGCGTCAAATATCCAATCATCCTGCATTTAATCTGCAGCTGTTGAGCTGGAGAGCTATCCATCCATTGTACTATATCCAACAAACCGAACTGGTGCGAGGGGAAGTCCACTGACTTTCTCATTGATATATTAGGCATATCGATGGTGACAATCTTCTGTTATAACCTACCTTATTCATTTAGAGTTGATCTGAGTCCTCCCACGATCAGGAAAACACTAAGCAAGTTATTATTTACTGCCACTAAAAACTCAACCCCTTTGCAAGTGGGTGCTATCAAGCGCGACACCAAAACCTCCGCGAACTTTAAGTGCATCTGACACTGTAACGCAGAGACCTACTGGCCCGGAAAATCGCACTGCACATTTCCTGTTCCTGCTTCAGATGACATAATATAACAAGCAAACCGCGGCAGATATTAAGTTGCTGGCGTGGTTTTGCTGTTCGCAACTTGCTGATTTGGTATTGTTTAGTGTCTCTCTTCATTGGACAGCCGCTCTCTGAAACTTTTAGGCAGGGTCTTTTCCCAGGAGCCGTGCGCTAGCGCTTACATTCCCTGCAAATCTTCATGCAATCCTTGAGGTGGATTGAGGCGGTTTACTTTGTCTGTTTTTGCTGTCTTGGTCGGCACCTCGGTACCCTATTTTTTGCACTCCCAGGCAGCAGCACTGTTGGCTCAATGGTCTTTGATGCTTTCTTGGCACTACTGCAGTTGCCCATTGGTAAGCACAAGTTCCATTCCAGCGCTAAGTCTAAAAGTTCTTAGGTCTAGACTACCTAGACCTAGACGCCATATGCTGGGGCATTCCATCTTGAACCTCTTTGAACTATCTTCACCCTGGTCCTTTACTTGATATTATCGTCCCAGTGGGGAAACAATCATCGAGGCTCTTCGTCGCGGTAGTTACAATCTACCTTATTCCAGGGTTGCGACTTAGTTTCAATTCTCAAATCAGTTCGAGTGAGCAAGTGCTTGAACGAATTTACCCTGGTCAATTGACAGGCCAGTTATCTATCATACGATAAACGCGAACCGAAAAACATGAGCTCGTCTACTAGCAAGTCGGCCACCGCTTCAAAGGCTACAACCACATCCGACCAGGGTTCACAGCCAAAGCACAGAGCCTGCGATGAGTGTCGTATGTCTTTCCCAAACACAAACCACTCATAACTTTTCTTAACCCTGATTAAGAAACTAACCCTATTCATAGGCTCGCGCAAGTTGGCATGTACCAAGGAACCCGAAGGCTGCGCACGCTGCAAGAAGGAGGGTATCAAATGCAACTACTCTCCTCAGAAGCAGATGGGACGACCCCGTAAACGACAGCATGTCGAGATCTCGGAAGAAACTGAACGCAGCAGCAGTGAAGATGCTGTAGCCACTGCAGTAGCTGCCGATTTCTCTTTCATGGATGCCATGCCTGGTGACGAGTTTGATTTGTTCAGCTTGATGGGGCCATACATATCAGAAGCTGTCCCAGAACCGCAGACATCTCAGCGAACACCAGTAGACCCTAGCCTGAACGTGGCAGACTTGAATTCATTGAGCTATTGGGAAGGTTTGTCCACTGCAAGTGACAGTGGCAGCAATTCTACCTTGGTAATGTCAGGTTCGTCTCTTGGGGACGCATTTCTGTCCGGTTCGGCATCACAAAACTTGCAGTCAAGCAACGGGCAGATTATGAAGCCTTTCTCAACGTATGACACTTTGGGTATCCCAGAAACCGGTCCATACCTAACGACGGCAAATACGACACCTTCCGCTCCATCAGACACAACTCACGCAGAAGCATCCAACGCTTGCGTAAGCCATTTCGCCACAAATCCCGGTCCAGCCTGCGGCTGCCTGACAAAGCTGTACCTGGCACTGGATTCTCTTCAAAACCTGCCAACTGAAGTCGGGCCGGCAATGGCGTGCGCCCGCAGCGCAGCAAAGACTGCATATGGAGTGACCGAGTGCCCGTCCTGCAGCCCACCCACACTCGCGAGCCCGACCTTCCGTCCCACTGTCCAGTCGTACCAGAACATGCTGATACTGGGAGCGCTCCTCCCTTCCATCGCCAACGCCTACCACCGGATCCTGGCAATGGTGGATGCCGAGGTGGCCAGAGCGACGGCTCAGGGTCTCGAGATACCCTTTTCGCTCGAGCAGTACGGAGGGCTCTGGGGCAGGCTGGGGACCGACGCCTGCAGCAACGTCGCCGCACTGGAGAGACAGACGTTGGCGCCCATTATGTGGAGGACCACCGTCCGAGCTCTGCTCAGGGTTGATGTATACGGTTACAAATTTGCAGACCAGACCGCCAACGACTCGATGAAGACCTTGGCCAGGCGCCAGGTCGGGTTGAGGGATATTGTGGACTACCTGTTGGAGAGACAGAGGATGCGACACGCAATGATGGAGTAAGTGATGTTCCTTGTGGCTCCTCGATTGAATTTGCGTGAAACGGGGGCCCTTGGTCAAATCTTCCCTTTTGCCGTCAAAGCCATGTCCACTGCTAACATGAACATTGGTACCAGTGAGCTTTGGGCATCCGGGAAAATGTTATATCCCCAGATGCACGCTCACCAACCTACGGTCCCCGGAGACAAACACAACTGCGAACGGATTCTCGAAGTTGCGAGGATATCTATCGAACACCTTGTCATCTCATAAGAGGCAGGAGGGAGCGCCCAGCTAGATCATAGAAACACCTGAACCAAACCACTTTGGGTCTATTATTCTCTGCTCCTTGCCAACGCGATGAAATTTCGCTTCGTTAGACTTGCGCTAGTAATATGAGTTACTGCTATTTGTCCTCCCGTACTCGTTTCTCGTCCCTGGAAACGCGCCAACAGGACCACGACTGTTATTATCTTTACCCTCATCTTCAGAATCGGACGCATTTTCAAAATCGTCGGATCCTTCTGGCGGGGCGCGCATGGACTCTAGAACAACAGGATCAAGGGATGGTGGCTCGTATGGCTTGACTGTATGCATGTCCCTGCCAGAAGGCATCTGTGCCAACAACGTTGCTGGTGTTGGGACGGCTTGTATGTTCATCTGCAAAAATTCCACCAGTTAGCTATTCTGAATCGCTTCGTGAGGAAAAAAAAAATACTGTAGTCGCCAAGCGAACAAGCACACTCACGGTATCATTTTGCTTAGACCATTTGGCATCCAGCATTTCAATCACCCGCACCTCCTCCGTTTTTCCAGCATCCGCACCCCATCTGGCACCCTTCTCCACCTTGCGGTCCTCCCGCTTCTCGCTCCATTCCTTGGTGAACCGACTGAGGCTGAGCCCTCCGCTCTTCTTGGTCGCCTCCCGCTGCTCAACACCGAGCTCCTGCAGGCCAGCGCGCAGCCAACCAATCGCGTTGCCCGTCTGACCGCCAAGCTCGGCATCTATGGCAAAGAAACGGCAGGCTTTCGCCCGCGCCGTCCGCCTCAGGTTCTCAATGTATCGGATAAAGTTGCCGTCGAGGCCCCGTGCCGTGGCGTTTCGCATCAACCCCACCATCTTGCCGCCCCCGTTACCGCTGGCCGATCCTCCGCTGGAGGACTGTGCCTGGCAGAGCGAGGAGGCCTGTGCGGCGTGTTCTGACGCGGCCAAGCAAAGCCTCGCAAACAGATGGGCGCGCACCTTTGGTATCTCGGGCGCTTTGAACATCCAATCCTTGTCCAAGTTGTTGCGGTCCTGCGCGACGACAGTAGGATACGGGTCATCCTTGAAGACAGCAAGCAGGGTTGCCTCGGCGAGTGCAAGAGAGCGTTGGGCCGAGACGGTGGCGGGGCTGATGTCGGCACACGGGGCCGGCCCCGACAGCGAAGTGGAGCGGGTACTTAGGTAGTCATAGATGGAAGCCGCATCCAGCAACAGCTTGGTGGCGCCAGTGATGGCGGCAAGGCGCTGCTCAGGGCCCGGTACGGCCACAGACACTACATACAGCGGCTGCAGGGCGGCCCTGGCTTGAAGCGACAGCGCGCTGGCCAGGGTGCTCAAGGTGAAAAAAAGTTCATGCTCGAGCGACTGTATCCTCACCCTTGGCGGCTCCTTTCCTGGGACGGCCGAGTCGGAGAGGAACGGGCGCCACTCGATGGCCGGAGCGGAGCGCAAAACGACATCTATCTGCTCGCCATGACCACCGTGCGGGGAGCGGTGGGCGATTCCAGCATCCACAGCGAGCAGGTAGCGCAGGTAGTCGTTGATGCTGGCGACGACAAGAGACAGGCTCGAGGACTGCGACGAGGGCGGCAGGCGCTTGTGCTTCTTGAGCGTGTCGCGCACGACCCCGCGGTACGTGCTCGCGTTGAGGGGTAACGACGGATGGCTCTCGCAGCTAAAGCTTGTGGAGAAGGAGAAGGCAGAGGTCGTTGGGAGGACGAAGGGGTAGGGCATTGTGTGCGAAAAGAGTGAAAAAAGAAACGGATATGTCTACCTAGGCACCTAGGTAAGGTAATATACCTTTTTGGTACGACATGGACGAAATGTGGGGAGTTGTTACCGCTGGTAAGTGTAAGTGTGTGTATGTACGTAATGTAGTAGGAATGTTTTCGTCTCATGTAAATGCGAACGCTGACGGATTGGTTACAAGGGAAAACTCAATTTTACACTGGGATGGACTGTGACAAAATTTCACAGTTTCCGAGAGCTACTTGGCTCACCCGGAGCTGCACTGTAGTGCGACGTGGAGAACTTGGCAGCGTCACGGAGCTTCAAAAAGACAGTACCTAAGCTCAGAGAAACTGAAAAGGAGCGAAATGGTGCGCGGTTTTGTATAGCTCGATTGACGATTTTGCTAGCTGGCGGACTTGTTTGCTGCAGGGCCCATGTACAACGGTGGGCTTGTTGAAATGCCTCAGACGTATGTAAGGCAAGGTACCTAAGTTACCAATGCAGGTTTATCTGAGTTAGGTGCTCGCTTATGGTCGCTTTGTAGCCGCATCGACTTTGAGTGACGGCGTGTTGTGAATCTCAAATGCAAACCTGTTGTCACACTCCAATTGACAGAACCCTCCAAATCAAGTGGTCTGACGGAATGAATGTGCCACGGCTGGCACTGATTACATCACAGGGGTTTCGCTCCCATTGTACCCCTGTCCGGTGTCGGTTGTGCCCCACCGGGTAGCTTCAGTTCGTGAAGCTGGCACTTTCTCCCCCAGATACCTTGATTACGACAGCACGTTTGCCTTCCGACTTGAGCTGGACGACGAGGAAAAGACACAGCAACAGGTAAAAGTCATATTGCTAGTTGGGAATTTGCCGACAATCCCGGATCGGATTGACGCGTTCTCACTACTCAAACGCAATGGCCGGGCAAGCTTCTCCATCGCCTCGCAAACCGCGGGCGCGCAAAGCCAAAAAGATCGTCGACAACGACCAAGAGCAGACGGTGCTCGCTGTTCGCAAAAATGAAGCTCTCGTCCGTGTTCCGACGTTTCCCCTTGCGGCTTTTCTTTGGCCTGCTCGCGGGTCTCCTACACAATGGGAGACACTCGCCCTCACCTTGATGATCGTTGGTGTCTTTAGATGGGCTGCTGGCTTGTGGGGTTACTCGGGTATGTTTGTGGCAGCCATTTTCCGTGTCTCTCACTTGTTCACTAGGCTTGTAGAAGTCTCTTTTGTGTGATTTGTTCAGACTAAACTGACTGGATGAAATCACATATAGGATTCCACAAACCACCATTATTCGGGGACTACGAGGCACAGAGACATTGGATGGAAGTGACAACGCAACTTCCCATCTCGCAATGGTACTTTCACGACCTCCAGTGGTGGGGGCTTGACTACCCGCCCTTGACGGCTTACCACAGTTGGCTACTGGGCAAGATTGGCTCTCTCATCAACCCGGCTTGGTTTGCTCTGTTCAGCTCTCGTGGCTCGGATGACCCGGTCCTCAAAATCTTCATGAGAGCCACCGTCCTTGTGTCCGAATATCTTATATACGTGCCTGCGACTGTGGTTTTCGTACGACGATTTGGCAGGCTCGGTGGTGTTGATAGGTGGTCGAGCTCGGTGGCCCTGGTGGCTATCCTCATGCAGCCGGGCCTTATCCTCATCGACCATGTCCACTTCCAGTACAACACGGTTATGCTCGGCTTTGTCCTGGCAAGCATGTCAAGCATGCTGGCTGGCAGGCTTCTCTGGGCCTCAGTTTTCTTCGTAGCTGCACTTGGCTTCAAGCAAATGGCGCTCTACTACGCATTTAGCATCTTTGCTTACCTTTTGGGTGCCTGCGTCTTCCCGAAGCTAAATCTGCCTAGGCTGCTTGCAATCGCGGCTGTTACCGCGATCTCATTCGCGATCCTGGTCTTGCCTCTAATAATCGGAGCCCTCTACGATGCCCAACGCGGTATCGACTCACGACCAGATCTCGACGGCCCGCCTCCACCTCTACCTATATTCGGGTTCCTATCCGAGTACTTGGACACAGACGCGGTGTACTATCCAGTCGTCGAACAGATGATCCAGCTTATTCACCGGGTCTTCCCCTTCGCCCGCGGGCTTTTCGAGGACAAGGTTGCCAACTTCTGGTGCGCAATCAACGTCGTCTTCAAATTACGCAAATATCCGGCCGCGCTTCTACAACAGGCCGCCCTGGGAGCAACACTTGCAGCCATCGTTCCTCCTAACTTGATCCTATTCCTACGGCCACGCAAGGCACTGCTGCCATCAGCTTTCGCAGCCACTGCTTGGGGATTTTTCCTCTTTAGTTACCAGGTGCACGAGAAAAGTGTACTACTCCCGTTGATGCCAATGACTATAATGCTGGCGGGAAGCAATGGGCTGGCCAGGGAAGTGAGGGCATGGGTTGGCTTCGCGAACATCCTGGGAGCATGGACAATGTTTCCATTACTCCAAAGGGTTGACCTGAGGGTTCCCTACGTCGTCCTAACTCTGCTATGGGCATACCTCCTGGGTCTCCCGCCGACCTCGACGAGCGCTTACTTTGACGACGAAGGACCAGCAACGGCTGGTCAGTGGATACTGTTCTTGGTGCATGGAGCTTTCTACCTGGCAATGGGTGCGTGGCATGTGGTCGATCGCTTCTTTGTACCTCCCATTAATATGCCTGACCTCTGGGTTGTTGCCAATGTCGGGCTGGGTGCAGTAGGATTTGCGCTCTGCTACTTCTGGTGTACATGGAAGCTTTTGGTTGATGCGGATTTAATACCAAAATCGTGGTACAACACTAAGGCAAAAGTCAAGAAGGGCTGAAATTGTAACAAAATAGCTGCATTTGGACTCATTTGGACGGCGTTGTTCACTTCATTATATTTCATTTTTCTTGAATTTATTCCACTATACCCAGCATGAATCAGAATCAAGTCTGGCGAGGACTGTGGCGTCGCAGAAATGAGTCGGGCAGATTTGAAATGGATGGATCAAGCCTACATCAATGGCTACTGTCTGTGCGACGAATAGTTCCTGGGGTTTTAAGGGGGATCTAGAGCGTTTGGGAAAATCACGTCTCGAGTAACGCTGATGTGCGTCAGCTTGCAGATAGTACATGGTGCAGGTCGCCAGTGCTTCACAGCTGACAATCAGCGCCTTGGGAGCGAGTTCGGATTGCTGCAACTCACATATTGCTTACAACCATGCTTTTCTACATATGCAGTGTCTGATGTGTTTTCGATCAGACAATCAACCCATCTGCCAGGCACAAACCTGGAGAACTGTCTGTAAAGTGTGGCCTGATGTCCTAGTCAGCTTCTAGGGCAGTTAGGCATCTGCAATAAAAGAAAGAGATCATGCCTATTTTGTCCTCTGATCATAGATTGGACGACGTTAAATTGGGCCCGGCCCGTAGCCGCCAACACATACACGGCGCCGATTCGGCCTGTCGGCAACGGTACAGCTCGGCTGGGCTTACTCAGTTCGGGCATCTGGGCGGCGTCATGATGAATGCCAACAGCCACCTGTCCTGTCACCTTGGAAGAAAAAAAAGTGTGAGAAAACTGAGCCTTGATGGCGGTGTTTTTCTTATGTGGCAGCGCTGCTTACACAAGATGCATTCTTGTCTTGCCTGTGTATGTTTTGGCGCCGAGAAATGCAGGCAGCAAATAATCAACCTTCACACCCAACCTTAGATGCATCTTTAGATCTGGGAGTTTGTTGAGGCTCGTTTCATGACTTGGCAACACAAAAAAACACACTGGCTCACGAATCCGTGGCTTATGATAGGCCGGCTATTTCGGGAATTGGGGCGGGCCTCTTGTGGTTTTGGGGGCTGCGCCCGCCGGGACGCCCGGGGTCTGTTTTGTTGCCTCGGGTCAGTCTCCATTTCTTCAGTAATACTGCCACGATAGGTAATTACGAAGTACTGCATTTAACGGATTTTTTATTCTTCGCAATTGACAAAAGGACTCGACACTGTATGGCACACCATCAAGATCCGAAGTAATCTTCTGTCTTGTGATTACCTTAGCCCAATGCATGCGCCCGGTGGACAGATACAGATGTCAACCATACTCGAGTGGGAATCGTCTATCCAAGAAATTGAATCGGCATTGGCTTTCCGAGCTATTAGTACGCATAACTAAGACTAACGGCAAAAATTGCAACTCAGAAGAAATGTCGTCACTGAGAACAGATCGTCAGATGAATACAGTACTTCACTCGAGATCCACCAGGGGGCGTATAAGAAAAGTCGTATAAATAAACTCTCGAGATCAAAATAACTCGTTTGCATTAATTGTACAACTAGCATCCTGATAACTATGGATTGATCGACTGTGTTGCTTGTCATACTCTATTTTCTCGACACCATAATAGTAATATTTCGAGCCCTGTCCAATTTGTCGGGTCCATTTTTTTCTCTTTCTTTTCTTCAGACTGCTTCTTCGACTTTTTTTCCCCCCTTAGTTCAGCTCCAGCGGACCTCCCAGTTGCCTGCAAGGTACCACACCACCCACACCTTTCGCGGGGTACAGTGTATTAAGTGAGACTGTGGGCTAATTCAGGTATCCTACCTATTCAGCCACAGAACCCACGGACACTGCCGGGCTCTTGTCAGAACCCCGGTCTCCACTGGTCGTCGCGCTTATCCACACTCCACCTGTCGAAGCTTGGGAAAAAGGACACAGTTGTTTTATCTAAGCTTCTAGCCCCCGTGTAGGTTTGAGAGCTCCCCTCTATTGTAAAAAGCCTCTATCCCAATCTAGCTCTCCGGGAAGTCGTTTTTAGTCTTTTATTATTTTCCATTTTCCACTGCACTACGTTATTTCGTACATTCCTAGAGAGAAAACAACGAAACACCACGTTGGTTTTGTTTTCGCATTCACTGATCAGACTCGACCGCCTTTTTCGATTACAACAGAAACTTGGCCCACCGACAGCCTCGCCGCTGCATTCCCCATAAGTTTGTCCACGCACACTAGCGAAGGATACGGCTCGAATCCGCGTTACACGCAGAAGCGCTCGACCACCTTGTATTTTTTTGTGTGCGCTTGGCCGGCAACAAAGGACAAGCGATACAAATCTCCCGCTTGATACAACAACCCGCTTGCACAAACTCCGGGTAGAGCTAGCAACAATGTCGCAACGAGGACCTTCGGGCTACGGCATACCGAATGCCCCCAACCCTTTCGGAGGCCCATCATCACAGCCTGACGGCCAAGGCAGCGCCCTGGATGCCATCAGGGAGCAAACGAGCAAGATCGAGGACATGTTGGACTCGGTTTCGGAGCCCATCAAGCCGTATGTCTTTTTCTTGAATCGTGCCACTTACGCCCGGTGATGGATCCAAGTCGCGGGAGACTAGTTTACGTGGCCGCTAACATGTTAGGGCGAAACTGCAGATATCTTCCAGCCATCGGCCGCTTTCTTATTGTGGTCACCTTTATCGAGGACGCCCTGCGGATATTGACGCAATGGAGTGATCAAGTCTACTACCTTCGTGACTACCGTGGCTGTATGCATACTCCTTATTTCCCTCCCGCCCATAGACTCATGGAGAGCATCGATTATCGCCTCGAATTGCGTGACACGAGCTAACATACTTTCAACGCACTTACAGTCCCCAGGGGCTTCCCCCAGCTCTTCCTCATCATCAACGTTGTCGCCATGGTCGTCTGCTCAGGAATGGTCATCACCAGGAGATTCTCAGAGTATGCCGTTGGCGGTCTCATCGCCGTGGTTATCACCCAGGCTCTCGGCTACGGTCTTATTTTCGATCTCAACTTCTTCTTGCGCAACCTGTCGGTCATGGGTGGCCTGATCATGGTCTTGTCGGACTCTTGGGTGCGCAAGACCGTCAACTTTGCCGGCCTGCCGCAGCTTGAGGAGAAGGACCGCAAGATGTACTTCCAGCTTGCCGGCCGTGTTCTGCTCATCTTCCTCTTCATCGGCTTTGTGTTCGCTGGCGAGTGGAGCATCTGGAGGGTCATGGTCTCCTCGTCGGCCTGGTTGCCTGCATCATGGTTGTTGTTGGATTCAAGGCCAAGTTCAGCGCCACTCTCCTAGTCGTCATCTTGAGCATCTTCAACCTCTTTGTCAACAACTTCTGGACTGTGAGTTGAAATTCCACAACGGCTTAGCCGGGCTACCCCTGCATCGTTCATCTGCTAACACGTCATTGCCTTTCCCCAGCTTCACGAGCACCACCCCCACAAGGACTTTGCCAAGTACGACTTCTTCCAGATCCTCTCGATCGTCGGTGGCCTGCTTCTGCTCGTCAACAGCGGTCCTGGCCAGTTCAGCATCGACGAGAAGAAGAAGGTTTACTAAAGAAAAAACGACGCATCACACAATTGGGGCTGCCAGGAAGGTTGGGGGAGGTTTTGCGGAGACCTGGTTCCCCTCTATTACCTCTTCACGAACGCGGTACGGCGGCGGCGCAGGTCTGCTGCGGCGATGGGGCAGTGGTTCCCCTGACTGGATATTTGCAGCAGGCGTTTGATCTTTGTTACGAGGGGCTCTACCTTTGAACATTGGGCTCATTTTAGGGGGTTAGGGGGTATTTTTTTTTAAAAAAAAGGAAAGAAAGATGATTCAAGCAGCACGGACGTCGGATCACATGGGTGTGGTCTGAAGAGCACGGATTTGGGCTTGACGTTGGCAAACCGGGAGGGGAAGAAATTCTAGCCCCAAACGATACTCTACTCTTCAGCTTTGACGTTGCAGACTTGTGTATAAAAATTCAATTAAACAAAGATGTTATGATTCTGTTTCAAACCCGCGTGTCAGTTGGCGCAAGTGATCAACCTAGAGAGAAATCTTAAAAGAAGCCACACAAGCCACCCACTGTGGATGTGCTGTGGCGTCAGCCGAATAAAAAGATGGACGTCACCTCGGTTCGAGCCAATGTTGAGACCGATCCGATGATTAATTGATTGGTGTTGTCACCATTTCCATATTCCAAAAGAAAATAACCGAAGGAAATGAGTTGATAACTCATTACTCTTTGTTTCTTTTATTTTCCCAACAGAGCTCACTGGGCTGCAAGCATTACGGAGTAGTCGACCACAATGAGGCTTTCGGGGTTGCAGAAGGAAGTCTTGTCTCTCTACCGGAGTACACTCCGCGAGATTCGAAAGAAGCCCGAGGTAAGCTTTGTTTGTAGCCAATTCCTACATAAAAAGGCTCCTTTTTTCGTTTTTTTTCTCTTTAAAAAGACTTAAAAAGAAAAAAAAAGGAAGAGGAAGCTAGTTACAATGCACACGTCTGCTGGGAATAATTTGTAAAATTGGTTCTTGTTACTAATAGCAATGGCGAACCAAGACCAGTCGGCAACACTTTCGGGACTTTGCGAGAGCAGAGTTTGACAGGAACCTGGTCATCGACAAGCGTGATTTTGCAGCTGTCGAATATCTTCTTCGCAAGGGCCGCCGTCAGCTTGAAACTTACTCTGCACCTGGGATCAAAGATATTAGGCGATGAGACGACCTAATGTTTGTTATTATGGAGGGCAACTGCCTGGTCTTTTCGGGAAGTCGGTAGAGATACCTTAATGTACCGGACCGACCTACCTGGCTTATAGAGTCCAAACACCTTGCTGGCTGAGAATCGCTCTTTCCAAACGCGGACCACATAAGGTGCCTTATTTTACCATGGAGCTTTCCTGCCAAAATGGCACCTTCCTCCAGTTCGACCAGGACCTGTATATGCGTGGAGGAGGCGCGGCAACTCAAGCCCAATTAGCATGTTCTCTTCGGAAATTTTAAAGATTGCCTAAAAGCACCTTGGTACCTTGGGTCTGAGCCTCAAAAGGAAATTGAAAGATGTAAACAGGTCGTGTCGGTACATGCCTTAGCGTCATCATATTCTTCTTTTTACACAAATTTATTTCAACTCTGGCTGGCTGGCTTCCTTGTCTCTTTCTTTGGAAGGGGGCGTGACCTCCTGCTTGGGCCCTCGCTTGTTTTTCTTGTTTTTCTTTTTTGGAATAATGGACGATGCCTGCATTCAACTTATCTTAGAAAGGAAGTTCGCATCATTTCCCCAAGTTTGGCTTCAAGCCCAGTGTATGGTCCTCTCGCAACGCCCCTAATGATGATCCTAACAACTCGCCAGCGTCCCCGGTCGGGGCAACCACCGTTGCAAGGAAGAGGCGCTCTGCTGTTGGGCATCTGCACCATTACCACCATCCGTCGCCGTTGAATTCATGCGCTGTTGCCAAGCCACGACCTCATCAGCGAAATGTCATTAGGAAACGGCGCCGGAGCAGGGTCAAGGCCGGGACTTCGTTCGTCAGGTCCTCCACCAGTGGCACCGCTTCTCTTGGGGCTAAGCGCAAACGAACTCCAAATCCAAGAGTGACCGGGGCAAACAACCGGAGCGGGTCTGAGTGCGGCCGGGGTAAGGAGGCCGGGAAGCCCAAGGGGCTGCACAACTGGGTCACCCGACACATTCTCAGTTCCAAGGACGATATTGATCCTGCCGCTTCTCAACATGTACGCAGCAAGCCTCTCGAGATCAGTCACCCAATACCGCTTAATGTACATAATGACAACAATACTCCGCCAACCCTTCGAGAGAGCTTGGGGCCCCTTGAAACCGACAAAGGTCGATACTCGTTGATGCAAGTGCCCGAAGTGACAATTAATCCTATTGCCTGGTTGCAAGCTTCCCGTCCCGGTATAAGCTTTGCCGACCATGTCGCCGTCGGATTTCAAGGCTTGCCTATGGCACGTTCAGAGTATGCCCACGTTGGCCCCCTCAACAGCAATATGGGCTATGATGGCACAGTCTCCACAGATGATTTTCAACCACAAACGCCTCGAGCTCCACAGCCTATGATCAGCCGCAAGCCTGTTCCTTCCCAAGGTCGAGACGCGGAGAGAACAGGACATCGAGGCCGTGAACATGTTGCTTTGGTATCTTCACTCCCAACATCCAAGCGAGAAAAGAGGTTCGGTCTGGCTGATCCCACGGTCTGGGGCTCCGTGTCCCGCACACTTTCGCAGCAGCACAGGCTCTCCGAAATCATATCACCTGAGAGATCGGACAAGTCATCCTCCATTCTAATAGAGGCACAGTCGAGATCATCAAGCAAGCGAAAGAAACTAAACCGGTTTACCAAGGAGCTTGAAAGATATCATGCGTCTCATCCCAGGCCTGCTGATTCATCGTCAGGGGCACTGCCTTCTAGCCCATCAATCAAGACAGTCAGTGCACTTGTCCCCTACCGATCCGAGTTCGCCGCGGCGGGGCTTGCGGTCACATCTAAGGAGCAAAAAGAACTTGCACACTCAAAGGCATCTCACCTTCCAAGGAACGATCCTCATACACGGGCTATACAGCACCCGGGCTTGCCTACAGCCTCTCAATTGGACGGCAAGGCAATGGAACCTGTGGCGTCTCCAAACGGCAACAGGTCAAGCAGCTCGTCCGATATCCGCATCACCCCACCTGGTGGCATCCCAGGCCTACTGGCGGACGATATATTTCCGACTCCAGATATTGACAGAAAGCCGGCATCTCCCCGTAAGATACTGCCATGGCTCTGTTACCCGGCATCTGAGACTTCTGCGTCTGATGGCAAGCCTTATGAGAAGAATAGCGAGAACGCGCATCAACTTAAACTCCTTCATGGACCGACATGTGCTGTTCCTACTAAGTTGCACACTTCTCCACGCGAGGGCAATTCATCTTCGAGGCAGCGGGCAGTCACTGAGAAAGCTACTGCACCAGATTCAGCCAGTCCTGCCAAAGGAACCGTCGAGAAAAACGCCCCCAACGGCATGCCCCGGAGAGAGACATCGTGGAAGGTGCCGCCCATACCCACTAAATCGACAGCGCGACCCGTAGAGAGATCGACGGAGCTTCCTGCCATTTCTTCAGCCAAGAAGGCGATTCCGGATCATGAAAAGGGCTTATCTGTTCAATATACAGCGGAGGTTTTGACCACTCTCCCGCCTCAGAGTAACAAGTTCAAAACCAGAACAAATACAGTAGCTCGTCAAAGGGTATATTCAGCAAGCAACGGCTCACCTAGGACCACAGGCGCAAAATTTCGAGTTTTGCCTGAACTTCGCTCATCACTCGCTCGCCAGCAGCCTCCCCTTCCTGAAGAGCTCGAACCATCTCCATCATCGACCATGGATTTTAACAAGCCGCTACCCAAGACACCTCCAGAACAGCAGAAGACCCCTTCTACCGGGCACAAAGCCACCAACGACTCCGGACAGACCGGTAGATCGCCGAAACAAGTAAAGAACTTAACAGCAATAGTGCCGGAGCCGAGCCCAAAGTACGAGCGGGTGAGCACTAGATCACCCCCGAAACTACCACACACCTGGAAGTACGCTATTATTACGGATTCATCCTTTGAAGAGGCACTTGATGCAGTTGTACATAAATTAGAAGCCCTGGACGACGCCGCCGCTACCGCCAAAGTGCCCATTCTGTCGTCAGCCACGCCGCCTCATGCCAAGCAGCCATCGCGTGATCCACCTAAGATAAGCATCACGGAGCCGACGCCAGAGGCAGAGGAACAAGCGCGAGTTGGGCTCAATACTTCTGTTGAGGACTCGCCTAGTCCTGCTCAACCTGGCAATCCACTCTTCTCGTTGAATGCTCCCGATAGCGTTGTTAAGGCGGCAGCAAAAGTGTTGCTGGAAGACCAGGCTGGAGGGAACGAGTCAGACTGGGAAGACCAGCCAAAAGCGCCGGCAAAATGTAAGGAGCTTCCGCTTCCTCCTCACGAGCCGTTTGTGGATCAACGAGACCGCGATATTTGCGACAGAGACGTTCTCAAGGGGCTCCGGCTGGCCATAGAGGCGGCGTGCGATGAGGAGTTCGACGCATGGATTCGAAACCAGACGGGCCTCCGGCTGCGGCGGTTTTTGGCTGATCTCAAAGGATTCGAAGGGCTACAAAGAGACGCTGAGGCTATCGCTGAGGCCGAGGAGGCAGCGATTAGAGCGGCAGCCCAGGATTACCAGCCGGCGCGGAGGCGGAGGGCGGAACAGAGAAGGCAGGCCGCTATCGGTAGGCATATTGATGGAAAGGATATGAAAAAGGGTGTTTGTTAATAGTGCAAAGATGCCCAAGCGGCGTGTTGGTTGCTGGTGCAAGAAACAGAGACGTTGGGTTGTCTTGATTTTGCAATAGGCCTGTTTGCTAACTTAGTCATGCTAGGATAGGGAAGTAAGACGGTAGTCTGCCTAGTACAACTATATAAAGGCATGGTGATCAGATGAAATGTGATTATATATCGTGAGCTTTTTATTTCCGGTAAACCTTTCAGACAGCGGGAGATAAATACGTAAGGTATCAGATTAATCATCTACAATTCAAAGAAGTGCTGTATCCAAGTATAGCGTAGAAAACGGAAATCCTGTCCAAAACAGCAGGCAGATTATAGCAAGGGGACTGCCAAGCATTCCATTTCGCACGGAAAACGGACATCTGTATGTGTGTGTGTGTATGGGTCATCTCTGAACTTCAGACCGAGCTAGTCAGAGACAAACCAATCTTGCCGTCTCTTTCCAATGTCGTTTCCTCTCAGACCGCACGGTTTGAGACCTTCTCGGTGCTGCTGCGGTTGAGGACGTGGTCCTCCGAATAATGCTTGCTGTCGAGGTCGACGCGGGCGACCTCGGCCTGGTCGCCGTCGATGATTTTGGCCAGCTCCTCGAGGGTCGGGCCGCGGGTCTCGACGTACATGAAGTAGACAAAGATGACCTCACCGAGAATCCAGCACTATATTAGGAGAAACAAGTCAGTATATTGCTCTTCCCATCTCTTTTGCTTTACCCCCTTGCTGTCTAGTTTGGATATCTCCCTGACAGGAAAAAGAAAGAGTGGTTAGAACTTACAGTGTAGATCAAGTACAACTTCCACAGGTGGCCGGTAAAGTGCTCAAACGCCAGGGGGTTGGCGTAGACGTTGAGCGTCAGACTGGCCTGGACGCAGACGTTCATGATCATGAGCCCCTTGGCGCGCAGCTTGTACGGCAGGACCTCGATGGCGTAGCCGATGAGCAGGCCGGACCAGGCGAGCGAGTAAAAGATGCCGTGGACCCAGATGAAGAAGATCATGGCGAAGCGGGCGCCGTCCAGCCCCTTCTCCTCGTACAGGCCCGAGGTCAGGGTCCAAAAGATAAAGGTTAAGAACATGCCGCCGGTCGAGGCTAGGAACATGGGCCGGCGGCCGACGCGGTCGACGAGCAGGGCCATGCTGATGGACACGATGGTGGACAGGACGGTTTGGCCGCCAGCCAGGCCAAGCTTGTCGGTCGAGCCCTTGACGCCGGCGGTGTCGTAGAGGACCGCGACGTAGTTGGAGATGATGGCGTTGCCGGACCACTGGGAGAAGACGCCGAGGGAGATGAGAATGGCCAGGCGGTAGCGGTTGCCCTTGGTTCGGAGGAATTCGGAGTACTGTGTTTGAGGCAGGTGGTGTTGGTGAGTGTGCTTGAACATTTGGTCTCGCAATAGGAATAGTTCCCTGCAAGGCAAAAAAGGGAAAAACCATTCAGCGTATACAAGACATTTTCAACTCACCTTGCTAGCGTTCTTGTGCTCAAGCTCCAGCTTCAGAGTCTCCTTGATCTCGTGGTACTCAAACTGAACGGTGGGATGCTGAGCATCACCGTTTCCGTGGTACTTGGCAAGCATAGCAAGAGCCTGGTCGTGCTTGTCCTTGGCGATGAGGTAACGAGGAGACTCGGGAACCCAGTAGATGAAGGTGAGCTGGATCAGGGACGGCAGGCCCTGGATGATGCATGGGATACGCCAGCTCCACTCGTTGGGGATGTAGTTTGTGCCAAAGGAGAGCCATGCCACGACTGTATAGGGGGCCAGTAAGATTAGCGTTTTTCAGGAACAAGTATACCTATATGATGCGGACAGGGAGGGGGGAGCAACTGACCGAAAGCGCCAACATTCCACAGGCAGTTGTAGACTGTAGTCAAGCGGCCACGGTGCTGAGGATGGCAGATCTCGGTGAGCAACATCGGAGAAGCAAGTTGAGTGAAGCTGTTGCCAAAACCGAGCATTATACGTCCACCCATGAAGGCTTTTTCAGGAAGGATGATGTTAGTCAAAGTTCACGCCCATGGTATATCGCGCCTGAAGGGGTTCCAACTTCCAGAAAACTTACTGGCAAGGTTCTGACAGCATCCTTGAAGGACGGCACCGACAATCATGATGACACAGCCCATGACAATGGGGACCTTGCGGCCAAAGTGGTCGGTGAAGAAAGGCCTGTCGACACATCCTCAAAGGTTAGTTCATAAGATCATTACTATTCAAGATTAGCCAGGGAGCAGCAGTTTGAGCAGGTACTCACACGAAGAAAATAGAAATCATGCTGCCAATCTGATAGAGCGCCCCAAGCAAACCGAGCATCTGGCCCTGGGGGTTTCCAAAATAGTCCTTCCAGGTGTCAAATGCCTGGACACTGTTGAACAGCATACTGTAGTGGGCGAAAACTCACTTGGTTAGCGATCTAGTAGGGAGCAGGTACAAAAAAGGATACACAGAAATGGAACATACCCATCGTAGCCTGTAGTCGCGGAGGCAACGCAAAGAACGACGGCATAGAAGTAGAGTTGACGGAGGCCAGGCTCCTTGGTCCACGAAACCCTTTCAAAACGGGGAGCCTCTTCCTGAGCCTGTATGGTGGCCCCCGCATTGGGCTTTTTGGAGAATAGCTTGGACATGATGGGCGGAAAATTGTCCCTACGGCGGTCGACGAGATGTATGGCAGAACGTCAACAGCGGGACACACTCGACTTCAAAAAAAAAAAAATAGAAGAAACGAGAAAGTCTAGTCGGCACAAGAAGCCACTTGACTCAACGTCTTGAAAGACAAGGGCTTAGCTTTGCTGGCCGGATCACTAGTGGTGCACACAAAGTGAAAGACGAAAAAAGTCAAAAGAAAAAGGGCAAGATCCTCGCTTCTCAGAGGGGGGAGGACGAGGTGAAGATATAAGAAAGGTGAAATAGTCCCCGACAGAGGAAATCCCATAAAACCCCAATGAGCAGGGATGTGCGAGCTTGTTCCTGCCGAACAAGGTCAAAACGGACAGACGGACCGAGAAGGAAAGGGAAAAAAAGCATTATAGGACCAAACTGGCGGGTTGCATATCTTATTTTTTTTCTGGACCCATCAATCAACCGAACTCCATATGGAAGCTTTGCCATATAGCCAGCCAGGAGGGGATCCATGCTCCGGAAAACGGTTTGTTGAAGGAATGAGGCCTGTATGTATATGGGGGGCGCGCAGAATCAGAGAGAACGAACCAGGGAATAAAAATAAGTCCAATAAAAGGGTAAAGTGTTTGTTGGTAGGGTAATACAAGAGCTAAAAGGGCGGCACATGGATGTTCCTTAACCTTCCGGTAAAATACAAACAGTGGGACTTGGATCGTCGTCCACTGACAAGTCGGGAGTTGAGGTTGTGATTAGTCGTGTTACACTTGTAGCTGGTTGTCAAGTTTGCTGTTCAGATATTGTACTGCATTTTCCAGAACAATTCAAGGCAGTTGTTTGGTTCATTCAGCTTCTTGATGAGACGGCTGCTAGTTGCGCCTTGTAAGCCGCACATCGGACGATTATGAACACCTTGCTTTTTTTTTTTTTTGTTTTTTTTTTTGCCATCGACAATGCAAAGTAACCAGTCCTGAGTGGACTCAGAGTCTCTCATACGAGACTGGTCAAGCTCGGGAAGCGTTTTGGAAAAAGACGAACGAGTCGTGAACAGTACAGCACCATTGTTGTACCATGGTTCCATGGTATATGTAGTAATTGTGGGTTCAAGTTCAGGACAAATCGGACCACGCACGGTCTGGGTTTGGGGGTTGTACAAGTTGAGGGGTAAAAACCTGGGGGATGCGCCATTAGTCTGATGGGTATCCTCCACTATATTCCCCAGTAGCTACTAGACTAGCTACGGAGTGAGTAGGTACCTACCTAGGTAATTACCTACCTACCTTGGCAGAATGGGATGACCTCGTCGAAAACACGTGTTCGTAGGAGATGGATATTTGGGCAATCTTTAGTGTCTGCCTGTATTATTTCGGATGATCCGAGCTTATCCAGAAAGGCAAATTCAATTGACAATCCTTCTCGGCTAGGAGTAGGACCGTTTGTTTACTTGGCTGTAATATCATATTTGTAGGAAATACAGTAGGTAACCAGTCTATCAAGGACTCCAATCGGGTCATCGAGGACGGCAAGGGCTGCATATTATGCGGTAATATGCAGGCTCAAGGGAGCCTCGTCCGTCCAGCCGCAAACGCGTTGCATGGCTTCCCTGGCATGCGGCACGATAATCTGCGATCGTGATTTTATCCAGGTAGATACCTAGGTATCTGCATTGAGTCTTTTAAAAACAAAAAAAGACTCAACTAAAAAGACTCAACTGTTTGTGATGAACTATTTGTATCTACCTTAGGTAGGTACCATCTACCTACTTACCTAACGATGGATGTACAGTACTATCGAAACTCGGAAACGCCAACCCGGTCCACATCACTGTGCCACTTTGTATAGGGCGGGAGTTCTTACTATTAGACTAGGCGCCTTATTGGCTGGGATTCTCGCAACAAAAACAAGGTGATTGGGGTGAAGAAAAAGAACAAAAAACGCCACATACATGCTGTACAACCCAAGCAGAATTTAAATTTCAGGCCAGGTGATGCATGATTGTAAAAGAGGAGGAGCAGGGCGGCTGTCGTAGCGAGGCAAACCAAGTCAAGTTAGACGAGCTGTACCTACCTTACTCAATGCTCTTGTGGAGAAGTCTCTCCTCTCGTCGCCATTTCTCCGCAGATAGTACCTAGAAAACACCGGATAACTTGATTGGTAGGTACCTTTGGGTCTGAATGAATAATAGTCGAAACCAGCAGGAACCGTCATGAAGAAAAGAGAAACGTAAAAACGGCTAGAAAGGGTCAGACAAGCCCCGACAAGCTTTTGTCTAAGACTTTGACAAGAAGGAACACCAGACAAGCATTCATCGCCAAGCTAGATAAAGCACTGTATGCATGCCAATGAGACCACAAGCTTGGCTTTGCTCTAGACTAGGTCTAGAGAAAGAACGGGGAGGGAAAAAAAACGGTTCCTCTGCTGCTTCTGCCATGTTTGGTTTCAACGGACATCAATGGGTCCGGCGGGAACCCACAAGCCCTGTCTCCAGTGGCATTTTAGGCTGAATTGGAAACCCTACCTGGCAACAGAGTACAACCCTCGGTCCACCTGGTGCTGGGTCAATAAAGGCGACTGAGGCAGGGACAACGGCCCGAACCAGAGACACAATCCGTTTAGAAATAGGTAAAATGACCGCGCTGGTTAGATTATGGGCCAAAATCTTTTTTTTTTTTTCTGTTTCTTCTTCTTTCCTGATATGCTGTATTTTCTTCCATGCTTCATTCAAGAAGTTAAATCCTGTAACCACTTCTTAGATGAGTAGACCATAAACTGTAGTCGATTGACTTGATATTTCAGATGAATACTCTCCGATGAAGGAAGTCGTGCATTTTTAAAGTTAATGAGCGGCACAGGGGAACAAGGCAAGGAAGTACCTGGATGACTATAAAGCTATAAAGGTTTAACGGGTATAGTGATCTATCACGTGAGGACGTGCATGGGTAGGCCAATGATAGCCATGAATTGGATCGCCACTTTACGCGCTTTTACACTTGGCTGGCGCGTTCCTCAGCTTCGAGCCTTGGAAACCATTTTGTGACGATGCTCATGATAGCGGCGATAATTTGCTCGACTATATTCAGCCCATAGAAACAGCCGAGAGGCAGCAAAGCATTCGTTTGCTGACTTAACGCTGCTCGCACTTTTCGTGGAATTTTTTCTTCTCATAACATGGCCGGGCCTTCGGGGGCTGCCCCCAAGAAACAAGCCTCACTCCTCGGCTTCTTCACACCAAAGACGGTCAATGGCCTAAAGAGACCCACATCCTCACGACCAGGCACAAGTGAAGAGGACGAGGAGCGGACAGCAGATTCGTCCCCTTCGTCGCGAGATAACGTCCGAAAACGACCATTGGAGCAAGATCCGGACGCTGGCAACACCCGCCGACCAAGGGCGAGCAAGAGGGCAAAGAACGTTGTCATCGACGATGAAGACGACGAGCATGACAATGACGATGACGACGACGACTTCAAGCTAGATGCCGAGGCCGAGGCCGACCCTGAACCAGTAGTAGCTGCTGATGACACGGCCGGAGTCTCCCAATCGTCGTCGATATCCGCAAGCAGAGCTGGCCGATACATCTATGATGAATCCCAACCAAAGGGACAGGCCAAGACCGATGAAAACGGTGACGCGCTTGATGCCGCCACTCTCCGAAAGAAACGAGAACTTCATGACAAGTTCGTCAAGAAGCTTGGCCATCCCGATGCAATGTCCAGGTGGGGGAATGCCGGGCGGGGAGAACAGGAGACGGGCGCGCAAGAGGAAGAAGAAGATGGAGATGCGGCGGAGGAGGAACCGCCCCCTCCACCCAAGGGCAAGAAAAAGGGGGCCAAATCGGGAAAATTGACACCCATGGAACTTCAATTCCTAGAAATCAAGAGGAAGCACATGGATACGGTCCTTATCGTCGAAGTCGGTTACAAGTTTCGCTTCTTTGGCGAGGATGCCCGTATCGCCGGCAAGGAGCTGAGCATCGTGTGCATCCCTGGCAAGTTCCGCTATGATGAGCACCCTTCAGAAGCCCACCTCGACCGCTTTGCCTCGGCCAGCATACCGGTCCATCGACTGCCCGTCCACGCCAAGAGACTCGTCGCTGCCGGTCACAAGGTTGGCGTAGTGAGACAGATAGAGACGGCAGCCCTGAAGAAGGCGGGAGATAATCGCAACGCACCGTTTGTGCGCAAACTGTGCGAGGTGTATACCAAGGGCACCTACATCGACGAGATGGGCGAGATGGATGCTCAAACCGGAGCCTCAGGGGCACACTCAGGGGGTTACCTGCTGTGCCTCACCGAGACAGCGGCAAAGGGATCCGGGACAGATGAAAAAGTCGATGTTGGCCTAGTAGCAGTGCAGCCCGCCACGGGAGACATCATCTACGACAGCTTCGAGGACGGCTTCATGCGGAGCGAGATAGAGACTCGACTCCTGCACATTTCGCCCTGCGAGCTGCTTATCGTGGGCCAGCTCTCCAAAGCTACCGAGAAACTGGTCAAGCACCTTTCAGGTAGCGCCAGCAATGTCTTTGGCGATAGGACGAGGGTAGAAAGGGTGGCCAAGGGCAAGACGACACCGGCAGAGGCCTCCTCACATGTGACCAAGTTCTACGCTGGGAAGCTGAAGGGCAGTACCCAGGACGACCGAGCTGCCGCATTGCTAGACAAGGTCTTGAATCTCCCTGAGCCAGTGACTCTCTGCCTCTCTGCCATGATCACGCACTTGACAGAGTTTGGTCTAGAGCACATCTTTGACTTGACAAAATACTTCCAGTCTTTCAGCACCCGGTCACACATGTGTATCAACGGAACAACTCTCGAGAGTCTCGAGGTCTACCGTAATTCGACCGACCACACCGAAAAAGGTAGCTTGCTGTGGGCTCTCGACAAGACTAGAACAAGGTTTGGTCAGAGAATGCTGAGGAAATGGCTGGGTCGGCCCCTCCTGGATAAAGAGCGTTTGGATGACAGAGTCGCTGCTGTGGAGGAGCTCTTTGAGAACCGCAACGGCCCACAGGTCGAAAAGCTGCAAAAGCTGCTTTCCAGCATCAAGACCGATCTCGAGAGGAGTCTTATCCGTATCTTTTACGGCAGGTGCACCAGACCTGAGCTCCTCGCCGTTTTGCAGACCCTCCAGAGGATAGCGGTCGAGTATATCGTTGTGAAGGAGCCCAGCCAGACTGGCTTCAAATCCAACCTTGTTAGCGAGGCTCTGGCTTCGCTTCCTCGGATTAGGGAGATCGTGGTCTCGTATCTGAACAGGATAAACCCCGACGCTGCCCGCAAAAACGACAAGTACGAGTTCTTCCGCGACGAGAGTGACGATACTGGGGATGACGGCGAGGATGAGATCACCACCCAGAAGATGAGCATCGCCGCCGTCGAGCAGGAGCTAGATGCGCATCGATCAGACGCAGCTGCTACTCTAGGCCGCAAGAAGGCTGTCGACTACGTGACTGTGGCTGGAATTGAGTACCTGATTGAAGTCCCCAACACCGAGATCCGCAAGGTTCCCGCGTCATGGGCCAAGATTAGCGGCACAAAGAAGCTCTCCCGCTTCCACACCCCCGAGGTTGTGCGTCTGATCGCCGAGCGGGACCAACACAAGGAGGCCCTGGCTGCCGCATGCGATGCCGCCTTCAAGGCCATGCTTGCTTCCATCGCAGACCAATACCAGCCCCTGCGGGACGCCGTCTCATCACTTGCAACCTTGGATTGTCTGCTTTCGTTTGCACAAGTCGCAGCTCTGCCAGGTTACAGCAAGCCTATCATCCTCCCAGACTCGCATCCACCCACCATCGCCGTGGCAGGCGGCCGTCACCCGATCGCAGAACACACCCTCCCAAGCGGCTACATCCCTTTCAGCACGACGCTCTCCTCGCCAGCGCCCCTAGCCCACCTCGTGACCGGTCCCAACATGGGCGGCAAGTCGTCCTTTGTCCGTGCCCTGGCCCTGCTCGTCCTCCTGGCCCAGGTCGGCTCCTTCGTGCCCGCCGACTCGCTGCGCCTGACCCTCTCGGACGCCATCTACACCCGCATGGGCGCCAGCGACAATCTCTTCGCCGGCGAGTCCACCTTCATGGTCGAGGTCGGCGAGACGGCCGCCATCCTGCGCACCGCCACCCCGCGCTCCCTCGTCCTGCTCGACGAGCTCGGCCGCGGCACCAGCACTCACGACGGCGCCGCCATCGCCCACGCCGTCCTCGACCACGTCGTCCGCAACACCCGCTGCCTCACCCTCTTCATCACCCACTACCAGAGCCTCGCCCGCGTCGCAGAGGGCCTGGGCACCGGCCTCGTCCGCAACGTCCACATGCGTTTCACCTCGTCCCGGGACGATAACGACGACGGAGACAAAGACCAAGACGATGACGTGGGTGAAAACATTACTTTTCTCTACGAGGTCGCCGACGGCGTCGCTCATCGGTCCTACGGTCTCAACGTTGCCCGTCTCGCTAGGATCCCTCGCAAGATACTCGAAGTGGCTGCGCGCAAGTCGCGCAAAATGGAGGAGGACGTCAGGACGAGGAGGCTCAGGAGTGCTACAAAGCTCCTGGAAGCCGTATGCAGAGGGGATGGCTCTGATGACCAGCTGGAACATTTGCTGTCTAGTATTGAACAGCTTTGAGGCGAGGAAATGTGAAAATGTCACTGCAATGTCTTGTACTATACCTCGTCTTGTAATAAATCAAAGTCATGGACAATGTCTCTACCAATTTTAAGCCAGTTACTTTATTATATCGTGAAACTATGGAACCCTAACGTCGTGTCAACTGGTCACGACGTCTATCATGTTCCTCTTAACCAGTCTTGTACCCCAAAGCTGTCGATTGTATCTATGTATCTCGAGTCTTTGACTATGTAAGTAGAAGCAATGAAACAGGTCAAAGAAGATTGGAAAAGAGGCCGTCAAAAATCTGCTGAACCCAGAGGCTAAAACGATCTCAACAAGCCTTTTGCCCTATTGCTTGCACATCCGTCTAGTTGTTTGAGACTAGAACAACTAGATCCCCATGCAGCATTAATCCCACTGTGCCAAAGTTGATGTGTTATGGTATCACCCGGGGCTGAAAATTGTAGAGTCAAAACGGCCAAATCTGGAAAGAAGGAAAAGAAAATGGGGAAGAGGGGGGAAGTAGAAGAAAGGAAAGAAGAGTCTAAAATAATTATGCGACCCCCAAAAGCAGCTAGTCTAGTGGGAGCACGAGCAAATCCTCCAAGAGCCTCAGCTGTGGCCCTGGCACAGAATGCGCCCTGCTCGAGCTGCTTTTGCAATATACCGTTGCAGTTGGCCGACAAAGTATGTAAATGTGCAAAGAAGGCATTTCAGAACTGGTAGGCATGATGACTGCATATTTCAGATTTGTTAGACAACGACCCTCAGGATCTGTCCTGGATATTGCTGGTACGTACCAATCATTCAGGCAATGCCCATGCATTTGTGGTGATTATGTCACGAAGAACCGAAGCAGAACTACCAGCAGCTCTCATGGGATATGGGGAGCAGTATATGCCGACCGGTTCCCAATAGTCTCTGGTATATGTAATAATGATGAAGTGATAGGCAGAAAGATGAAATGGAAACTGTCTGGCAACACTAGGGCTGGCTGCACAGGCCGAAGTAGACGTATTTTTGTGGTAAAAGAAGAAGCACCATAGTTTCACGACATGGCACTGATACCACTTGTTGATCTCTCGCCTTGTCCAGGCAGCATCAGAGCTGGAAGTCAACATGGTCGCCGTTGTGTTGGAGGCAGACTTGAGCGGCATTGACAGGGGAGTTGCTGTGCTGCATAGCCTGGTATCCATATCTACCGCCATTGATTGGTTGAAAAGTGGTTGTAGGAGTTCGGTCTGTGCTGTCATATACTGCACCATGGAATTGCTGGTATGCTGGACCCCGACCCTGCATGTAAAGAGGATTGAAACTGTTGCCATCGGCGGACTGCGGTGGTATCATGTAACCAAGCGTGAAGTCTGGCTGGTTGATAGGGCCACGCAAGTCACGCAAGTCACGCAGGTGACTAGTGTGGCCCATGAATGGATAGGATATGTGCTTTGGGGTCTGTGTGGGTGGGATCATCATGGCGTTACTGTCGAGTTGCTGCAGTGCTGGTCGACGATGGAACTGGAACCTGTCCCATGCGAGCCGAGCCAGTCAGACAGCTGAGTATTTACCAGGGAGAGCTACAAAAGAAATCTGCCCACCTCGTATCGTGAACAGGACTGACTATCCGATCTGCAGTAAGCGTCAGTTCCGACTGGGGCTCCATCATCAAAAGACAATTTCACCACCAGAAAGATGCACTCACTGATGACTCGCGAATTGTCATCATCTTGGAAAACATCTCCTGTATCTGGGGCAGTGTTATCCATGTCCCAAGAGTCATCGTCGAAGCTGTCCGAGATTGGCTTCATGGTTGTTGTAGACAGACTTCGAAGAGAGACACCAGAGTTGTTTCTCGTCGATCCGACCTTGACTGGTGCTTTGGCCCGGCGCTTGCTTGTGAGTTCCTGATCGGGGTCCAGGCGGGCTGGCTTCTTCCGCTTCCGGTTGCCCTGGAGCTCGGCCTTTCTACTCACCTAAGGGATATGTCAGAGACTGGGTAACAGAACCATGAGCAGCGATTGGTATTAACTTACTGGACTACCATCCACAGAAGGCGTGGCGTATATGTCGCGACTCCGTTCGAAGTTGCCAATGCCTTGCCAGATACACTCCGTAGGCTCGATTGCCTCTGAAGATCGCTTCATGTTGGTTATAACAGACTCGTGCTTGCGTTGGTTGCGCTTCCTCCTCTGATCAGGCGTAGCAGAATCAAACACAGCCATGCCGGGGTACTTGATACCCTTGAGCTTGCTGACGGTCGATTCGTATATGTCTTCGGTGGTATCAAGGTAAATCAAGTCTGTCACATCAGAAAACTCCGTCTCAAAAGTCTCCCACTTCTCAAACTTGTCAATCTTCTTGTCAAAATCTGGGAACTGGGCGGATGATCGCGTGCGTCGAGTAGTAGGTGTCTCGAAAACGGACTGACTATGACGTCCCGTGTTGGTTGGACGGAGCCGCATGGGACCGAACTCCCACCGCATGCTTTCCATGTCTTCAGTGGGCTCAGATTTGACCGAGGCATGGCGCGAAGGCTGAGAGCGTGCTGTTCTAGTCTGTAGCACGTTAGCCTCAATCATCTGCTTGTAAGAGGAGCCTGCGATTGACATATATCTTGCACTCACTGTTGCTAGTCCTCCCTGGCCTCGGGACTTCTTGACTCGACGCTCCTTGGATGTGATTCGATCCTGGAGAAGACCATCGATTCCATTCTCAGCATACCACTTCTCGAAATCCCGCATTTTCTTTGCGGCGTTGATGTCACCAGCCTTTGCCTTCATGTCAGTTGTGAACCTGCAAGAAAGATGGCCTTTCGACGAGATATGCGTCAAGAGATGGGAAATGTCGGAGAATTGGCCTTTCTTAGGACACAAGTCGCATAGCAGAGGAATAGCAGGCTCTTCCGTAGAGGCAGCCTCCCGACGACCAGAGCCGGAACCCCTCGATACCATGCTGTCCTCTTTTTGTGTTCTAGACGGTCAATGACAGCGCTCTCGAGAAACGCAGTAGCTCGCTTGCAGTCAAGAAGCTTGGAGATGTTGTATATCAAGAAAGCTTGCTTAGGCAGACTCGCTTGAGATTCAGCTATGAGGCCTAAGCGTATGCTCAGAGAGACGCAGGATGGCCCTGAAAGCTTCTGAGGGCCTTTTAGTACTCTCGTACCACACTGTGTATGGAAGGCTAACAGTTCGTGCCTACAAGGCAGTCTGTCAGTCTGGGTAATGAACTTCGGAGGTATTAGTAAAAGGAGCCACATCGAAGCAGGTCTAGCGAGATTCAGGGGTGTGATGGCCAAAAGCTCACAGTGGGATGGCTAGATCAGATAGAATGGGTGTCCAGTCGCTCAAGCCTGAACGCTTAAAAGTAAGAAGCTAGCTCTATACTACTCAGTTGCGAACCGTCACGAATGTCTGGTGATGAGGACACTCTCAGAGGACTTTCTTTAGCCGAGGCTTCAACAAATCTTGAAGCCACTATGATATGGATTGACTATCCTAACAGAAGTCAGCTCAGAAATAGCCCTGTAGGGTAGGCGTGTCACTAACATTGAGTTGTGAGCTTCAGGGGTAGCATATACCGTACCAGTGACAGATCGGCCCGGGATGTATCTGAAGGTGTTGAGAAGATCGGGTGCCAACAGGACCAGAGGAGAGTCTGTTGAAACAGGGGGTATGCTGTTGAGGGACGAAGTCCGGTATAGACTGAGAGGGCAAGTGGGTGGTGACCTAGCAGGTAGCTTGTACAAGCAGAGGCTCTCACCAATTGTAAATTATCCTCGATGACAGATCAACCAATAGCAAAAGTACCAGAGTAGACTTGGAGACCCGGTGCTGAACCTGCTACTATCGTCTTATGCTTGCCTGTGAGACTAGACTCGTGCAGTTAAGCTTGGTGTGGTGTTGTGCAAGAAGACCCAAGGACAACCTAGAAAGGAGTGTTTCTCGGCCAAGGAGGCTTGTTGATGGTAATGGTCTCAATGCGGTGACTTCAAAGCTTCTGAGGCTGATACACATATGCTTGGTGCTCAGATTCCTCGGATGGTTGATTTTCTAGGGAGTGTCAAGAGGCACAATGCCAGCAATTGAGTGATGGCTGCTGATAGCTGGAGAAGCATATATGCTTTCCAGATGTATCTTCTTGTTTTCCTGTCGCTAAGATGATACCCCGGGATCAGCAATCTATGTTAAAGCAGCTCGTACCATCAGAACCATGTTCTTGAGTTCGGGTCTTGTATTTCTGAGTTGAGACGAGTGTTGAAGCTTGGCTAACCTTTTTTACGTCTCGCCAGACTCGAAGACTCGTCTTGAACCACTGGAGCTGGCGATTCTATATTCTTGGGTTGTACGCTTCAGAAAGGCTGGATAAAGGAAAGTGAAGAGGTGTAGGTTCTTCGTGAGTGTAGATGGCTTTTGCGTTGACGTGACTAGAACAATGTAGAGAGGGCTGCCCATGAGCCGGTTGGAACGAAGGTAACTTGCTAGCGAATGGAAACGCCCCGATGAGATCCAGAGAGAGGTGAGTGAGAGGATGGCTGAGAAGAGTCGCCAACCTTGTGATCGGAATCAAAAAGGTCAAAGATTGGAGATGGGGAGATGGTATATACCGCCCGAAGATACGCCTCAGTTAGGCCGGGTTGTGAGAGAGTTGCTTGTCGAAGCTTGGAGGATCACGATGATGCCTGTGAAGAAGGAGTGGGACAGAGGAATAGGTTTTGGCCAGCACCACTTGAAGTAACGTAGAAAAGCTGGCACTGGATTTCCCAAGGTACCAGATAGGCTAAGCGTGTATCTGTAAACTGTGACGCAAACTCACATGTGAGCTTAGGCAGCCTTAGAGCTCGGTTTGAGATTACGCTGCCCTAGGAAAGAAGGATGATGGAGTGCCACTGGCGAAAGAGGGTAGACACTCTTTGAGGCTTGGAGCTTTCCTTTGGAAAGAGACAGTGGGAGCGTGGGTAGGCCTGAAAAGGAAGCAGACTAACGCAGGCTGCAAGGGCGCTGGCAGGAGTCCACCGTCCAGGGAAGGTACGACGTAATGGGAATTGGCAATTTTCTTGCCAGTGAAAAAGCGACCTTGAGCCGAACACCTGTGGGTGCGAGTCCCTCTATCGGCTTGTCTGCCTCATTCTCTCGCTTCTACAACCACTGACACTCGCTCCTGAATGCTTGGTATGGTGAAACTATGCAGTTTTCACTATTCCCATACCTTGCCAGATACCACATCAGCAATCTCAGTATCATGTCGGCCTCGAGGGCGTTGTATTATGACAATAAAGTGAAGAGGGTGCCTGAGAAGAGCTTTGTTAGATGCTTACTATTATATGAAGCATACCTCCACCTACCTCCTAGGTAGGTACCTAGTTGCCTCGGGTAAGTAAGTGTATGGGCTCATAGACATCCTACATGACCAGGACGCGTCGCCCCACGGAAACCAAGTATTATTATGAACTCTACATGCCCGTGAAAATGGTTTACACACACAAAGCCTATTCCTGGCCATTTGTTGCGTAGTTGACGGCCTAGTGTTGCCGCCCACCTACTTGTAGCCAAAGCCTTCAAACAAAGGCATGTTCGCCCGCTTTCCAAATGAGTCTTTCAGGGGTAGCAAACTTGAAGACACACAAGAACACGCAAGCTGTTAATCCACCCTTGTACTGTCTCTCCTTACGAGCACGGTATGCTGCTCGTAGGTCATGACTGCAAGAGAATATGCGAGAAGATAAACTGGAGCAACATGGAGGGAAAAAGAAATTGGGCCAGGAGCTAGCATGGCATATGCCTTAAATAAGAACAACTAAGCCACGTTTCATTGCACATTCATTAGGCCTAAGCCCTTCCTATAATGCGCTGAATGGTAGCTTTCGGCATGCAATACACAGGGTCAACATCCTCCAAGCCAGGCCACTTGAGAAGGGAAAGACCAGTTAGGCCAAAGCATGTGTGGAAGACATCGACCTGATTTCCAGGCCGATCCGACATACCACCCTTCTCCGTGTCTTGACATTTGAGGATAAAGGCAGCCAGCTGATCGCGGTCGATCCAGTGGGTCCGTCCAATGGTCTCCAGGCTACTGAGCACCCACCAGCTGTAACATACGTCCTCCTGCTTCTCAGGGCGACCGTTTAATCCGCCACCCGCGATCTGCCTCTCGCTTAGCCAGCGGCCCAGCTTATCTGTGTCCACCAGATCCAGCCTGCCGGCTATCGACAATGCAGCGACGCAGGTGAAGATCTGGCCCGAGTGCGACTCTGCACCCGGGCGATTGCCATAACCCCCATCGAAGTTGGCACAGGCGACAATGTGGTCGACGGCCTTGCCCACGTCGACCATCTCGAGCAGCCCCAGCAATGACAGCGCGTTTAGTGCCCCATAAAGAAACCGCGTGTCTTCCTCACCCCACTCATCCCCAGCGAACGTGCCTGTTTGCCGGTTCTGCAGATCGGCAATGACTATAATGCAAAACAAAAGATGGACGGCGTGTGAGCAAAAGAAGCCCATTCGCCAAGATCTCCAGCTCGAGATTTTTTATCATCAGGACGACGCAGACTTACACTTGCCTACCTGCCTCCTACCCTTGCCCTTCTTGTCCAACTCGTCAAGCGCATCGACCATGGCCAATATCTGTACAGCACTGACTGTAGAGAGCATATGGGCATCGTGCCCGGGGGCAGCCCCGAAGCCACCGTTGTCGTGCTGGCAAGAGAGCACAAATTCTATAGTGGCATCGCGTGGCAGAGCATCTGGCTGGCCGAGTAGATGAAGCGCCACCAATCCCCAGTAAACACCATTGAGCCGCAAATGCTCCGTCAACCAGTACTCATAATCCTCCTTTCTTGTGTCGAGACTCTGGACATACTTGACATGAGCAGCGGCGGCCAGTCGAAGTTCGTCTGGGAGGGATGGGTCTTGCGTTGCCATGCTGGATGCCGGCACTGCGGTAGGCTGCGATGGTCAAGACAAATGAATGGTGGTTGGAATCGCCGATAGCCAACCTAAAAGATGGAGGCTCGGATGCAGCAAGCGACTTTAGCGACTTATGTCAGCAGCCACGCCGCGTCTACGGTACGGTGAATATCGAGAACTGGAGAAGGTAAGGCAAAGCATAGGTTTTCCGGGCCTAACGAAGCAAGCTCTCATTAGCTCCACCTACGAACTGCCCCGCTCTGCCGCTGTCATTTGGACTATACCAACAGAGACAATAGTCCGCTTCACAGGAGGAAAGGGCGACGCTACAACGATACTTGGGTCTATAGTCCCGGCAGTCGGCACAAGGTGATAGATACCTAATAATATATTGTGGTTTAATTTTAGACTAGGACTAAAACTAGGACAAAAGCGTACCTAGCAGATGATGTCCAGGCAAAGGAACCGACGGCAGCCGAGGGAATTTAAACTCGACCGAAGCCAGTTTAGATGAATTCGAAAACCAGTAAGTGATTATATATGATGTCAAGTATGGATGAAGTTTAGAACCTTCCTATAGTAGTCTTGCAGTACGTAGTATATGCCGAGTAGCCTTTTTCTTCTTTCTTCTTTCACATCCCGCGCTCCCGGATGTCAAGATGAATGCCTCTCAGATGATTTGCCATATACCGGGATATACCAAGTCATTCAAATCGTATACGGTGCCTATGCTTGCGATTCTAAATGCTTAGCTTACCTGATATGTACCGGTATGTACCTAGGTAAGCGCTGCAGATGACCGAAAACGATTTGCAGCCAAGGTAGAGATTGTAGATCAGGTGCCGTGTTTCAGACGAAAGTTGTTCCTGAATTTGGCTTACCCTCCATAAGCAGACTACAAACTAATTATTGCGTGGGATGTCATAACTTTACCATGCCATGTAAGTGGCAAGGCAAGCAGCCAAGGTGCGGCAAGGTACCAGACAGGTTACGTAGCAGGAATACTAACAATACCACCAGCACTTGATAAGGGCGGGTTTTGAGAACGATTCCCCCCTCCTTAACATACATAGGTATTGCCCCGAATCCCCAATCTTTAATAAGTGCCACATACCATACCACGGAATTACTGCACGAATCTGCAATATTAGCTCGCAAACCCCTCATTCCACCGCTGTTATTGGTTCGATGCGGGACTTTTTTTTCTTCCAAACTATGGGTATCATCCGGGGCATTCCGATGATCAAAGGGCCAGCGACTCCACGATAATGCATTGAGCAGCAGCATATGGGGCGGTGGTTATGGGGCACATCTCGCGCGCATTGAGCTCCATGAAGGGATCACCCGTTTAGCGCATCACCTGTAATCCCGTCACCGATCATGGCCACCATCTTTGCCAGGTGTGCTTGGCTTGCTTGGTTACTTTAATTACCTTTGGTAAGTTCCATGGTACCTTACTTCAAACCAGAGGCGATCTTGGTCCGACATAGTAATTACACCTCACACAAAGTAAGTGGTATATTATTTCTTAGCCCGGAGATAGAGAATACTCAGAAAAGTCTTTTTTTTGGTTGTTTACAAATTGGCTGTTTGATTTACTTGTTTATCTTACCGCTGTTTATATTTGGCATTTTACCGTTTCCATCCGAACATGCAAGTATGTCGTAGGACGTTGCCAAGATAGAAGGGACTGCGCGACACGGACCGCTTTTGTCGTTATCAATCTGTGCCTGCTGAAGTGTTGGTTATTTCCGGTTGTTATATTTTTCCTTTTTTGTTCATTCGAAGGCCGCGAAATCTGTGTCTACACAGTAAGCATCCGTCATACAAAAAGTAGAAATTAATCCGATCAGTTTACTGGGTACAGTTGGACAGCGCGTGCGCAAAATCTAGAAAAGTAATACCCCTGATGTGATGATACATTGTTGCTGGAGCGCGCACAATAGCTACGTTTCAGAAAGCACATGGCCTGCAGCGTGCGAGACGAGACCGCAAAGGGGGTTAAGTGGAAACCTGATCAAAGCGTCTTGAAGAGGGCGGGCCGGGTCGATGTTGCGACTCGGGAGTATTTTGCGATGATGAGGGCACATCCTGGCCATGGAAGCGGTCCAGCCCATCATTTGCTTTGGGAATCTTTTTTTTCTCTCTTTTTTTCTCCCCCTCTCTCTCTTTCCCTTGGGTTGTATTATGCCTCGTGCAGATCGGATCGTGGAGCCTCCACTGCTAAATTTTAAATCGGGGTTGATAACAGACCATGATATCCGCCTTCGGGCAGGAATGAGTTGCGAGGTAGCGTGAAAAGGACAAAGAATCTATCTGTGGTACTAATTACTGTACTGCGTAGATATCACTGCGGAACAGGACAAACGTACCTCTCTTTCTCCCTAGATCTACACTAGACTATTTAGAGACGGACTTGTCCTCGGGACCATCTGGTCTAGTAAACCCAATCCCTTCAAGCTCGCCGTTTGTTTTGTCCTTGACACCCATGCTCATTCAGATTGCCCGCCCGTCATGCGTCGTCTGGCGACCTGGCCGGATGATTATTACTCTGCTCGCCGTCGCGCATCCAATTGAGCGGGGCTGGCCTGCAGGTATGGTTGTGAAGTACGAAGTAAAAGTGAATCTTCCTGGTGGTACCGTAGCATCCATGAGCGCCGCACGTACTCTTGCGTCGTGTTGGGTTGTCTTGCCGATTTATTGCGTACCGTACCTTATGGACGGCCGGGCGGGTAGACAGTTCCAAAGCCACCGCCATTCTTTGAGGGTATCGGCCGCCTAGTGAGGTACCAATCGTTAGCTGCGCGCCGACAAGTTAAGCTCTGCACTACTTTCACATCCTGCAACACGAATTGCCCTGTTCCTGTTGGAAATTCGTACGAGAGGGGAAAAAAAGTGTGTATGCCTGTGTGCGTGCATTCCATCTTTTTTTTAGTTGCCATTTCACACCTCCCAACGAGCGGCGACAACTTTTGCGCGCCCAACCCTCGCACGAAATCCATACAAACTGGGTGAGGTGTTTAGAATTGCCGCTCACCCTCCCACTACAGCCTGCCCTGAGCGCGGTAATTGGAATCTGGCGCACCATTGATCTCGCTGCTAGCAAGATCCCAGGAGAAGCTTGGAGCGGCGCTTATTCAAATCAGCACGGTGCTGTACAGCGTACATGCAGAACAGAACAAGCCTGCCTCCACTGTCAGCAAAAAGTCACCGTAATCCCAGGCATCCGAACCAGGCGGGCGGCGATGCATGCCCATCCCTCAGGCTGATCTGATCCTAACACGGTACAGTACAATACGACGGGCCACAAAGAATCAATCCATCGATACCCGTCACCAACTCTCTTTCTGCTAGCTGTCCGCTGTTCTGCGCAAAGAAAAGTCACACCGAGTGTTTTCGTTACGAACTTGCAACGAACCGACCCACCATTAACCAGCACACCTACAACCCAATTGAGCAGCCAAGCAAGCAGGCAAGCAAATTCACCCTTTCAAAGTACTGCCCGCTGGACTAGACCGTACCAAGAACGTCCATAACACAGGACCTGAGCCCGACCCTGTCAAGTCTGGTCCGTAAGGCGAAGGAACTCCCGCACTCCCCCCTCCTCCCGTCACCCCAACCCAAAACCAGCCTTGCCTTTGGCCCAAGCAAAAGTGCCCCCAAATTCCCGTCGCAGCCCAACGTGCCTATTTTTGCGCAGCCTCAAGCCCCGACACCCCGAGACACTGGGGCTTGCGTAAGATCAGACTGGCCTGGCCTCCTCTCGTGCGGCAGCGTACGAATCAGGACGAAGGCCTGTCGGGGAGGGACGGGCCCTCAACTCCAAAGGCCACGATGGGACGCAAACCTGCACCTCAGCCGCTGACGCTTCCTGAGTCCAACCCTGTCGCTTCCTCGACCAGCAATGACCAACAGCAACGCATAGCTCCCGCTGAAACGCTGCAAGTCAACTTGTCACCCGCAGACTCACGCTCACCACGTTCGCCCAAATCACCTCGATCACCGTTTAGATTCCACAACAAGAAATCGCCATCTTCCTCCACATCGCCCTCCGCTACACAAGCGCAACATCTGCAGCACCAGCAGCAAGACCAGCAGCCACAGTCCTGGCGACCCTCCGACGAGCACCCGTATCCTCCCATATCTTCGGCTTTGGAACAGGTTCCTTCTCAGAACCCGACCGAGAAGCGAGGCGACGCTAGCGACTGGCCAAATTCGCAAGATAACGGTCGAAATAATAACGCAACTACCAATAAGGCATCACGACACCAGCACAAGTCGTCGCAGCAATCACTGCGCTCCCAGCATCAGCGGCACGGTGAAGACAAGTCATCCAAGTCGGGCTTCTTCTTCAATTTTGGCAAGTCCGGGAAATCGACCGATAGGCTGGCCTCCCATCAGAAGTCCGAGTCCCGCGCCGACACAATGTCGAGGGGCTCTGATAACTCCACTGTCACCAAGCAGAACTCAAAGCAATCAGGTAAGACCCTGATGTTGGAACATGAACCCGATTGTGGGCGTCGCGCATTGCCTCGTCCCTCAACTGACCCTCAATCAACTCAGAATCGACCCCAGCGGACAGCAGTAGTGCGATACACAGAACAGACAATTCATTACCTTCCAAGTCCAGCACCTCTTTGGCTTCCTCGGTCGACAACGAGTCTAGCTCTGGGAAAAAGGGAAAGCCGAAGCCTTTCGCCCTGCTCGGTCGCTCAAGATCACAGAGAGAAAGGGACAGGGAAGGTCAGCTCAGCCCCAAAGATAAGGAAAAGGAACAACCCACATCTGCGAAACAGCCGGAAATCGAAAAGCCCGAGAGGGCATATACAGCCGGAGGACAACACCCGTTGCGAACCACTCCTGGGCAGCCTGATCGCAGCTTCCGGGACATGATGTCTTCATCCAGCCGAAACCAGTCAGCGGAGAGGAGCGACAGGAGTCGCACAAGAGATGCACACGGCCGCGACAAGGAGAACCAAAACCAGAACCACCGGGACAACCACCGCGATAATCATTTCAAGGTGCAATCCTCTACAGGTCACAATCAGAACACCTCGGGTTCGGCATTCTTCAGCGGTCTGAAAAGCTCAGGTAGCAAGGCCGCGGATATGATCAGTAAGGGTCTTTTTGGTAAGGGTGGAAGGAGTAGCAGCACTACCGAGAAGGAACCGGTGGTAGACGACGAACACTACCAGTTGAAAGTGTTGAACTTGCCACTCCGTGAGCAAGTCCGCCGTACACGCATTTCCAAGAGGCTCGAGGACTCGCGTGACAAGACAGAATTCTGGATGCCAGCGTTCCCGTGGCGTGCGATCGATTATCTTAATTACAAGGGAACGGAAGTCGAAGGCCTGTACCGTGTGCCAGGGAGTGGTCCACAAATCAAGAAGTGGCAACGCAAATTCGATGAAGGTATGTTCAGAGCTGTTTGTTTTAAGCGCTGGTTAGGTTCTTTTTTTTTGAAAACTGGAGAAGTGAAGCTGACCGTCATCGCTATAAGAACATGACGTCGATCTTTTTGCCCAAGATGACCTTTACGATATCAACATCATTGGCTCTATGCTCAAGGCCTGGCTCCGACAGCTACCTGATGAGCTCTTCCCCAAGCAAGCTCAAGAACGGATAGCAAGGGAGTGTGCGGGTTCAGAAACGGTACCTCAGATGCTGGTTGACGAGCTATCCAACCTGTCACCCTTCAACTATTATCTTCTCTTTGCCATCACCTGCCACCTGAGCCTATTGCTGGCTCATTCGGACAAGAACAAGATGGATTTCCGCAATCTCTGCATTTGCTTCCAGCCATGCATGAAGATTGATGCGTTTTGCTTCAAGTTCTTGGTCTGTGACTGGCGGGATTGCTGGAAAGGCTGCAAGGACGAGGCAAGGTACATTGAAGAAGAGTACATGTTGTTCGACCAGCCACCGCCACGGGGCCTTTCAGAACAGAGGAGACGCCTTGAGGAGAGCCCCATGGAGAACAGGACCGCTTCTTCATCGGAAACCGCCTCGCAATCCAATCGAACTGAGAAGCAGCAGCCGCAGCAACCGAAGCAGCAAAAGGAACAGCCAAAGCAGCAAACAAAGGAACAGACCACGCGGTCACGCAAGAAGACTCCTCAACAAGAGAACGACGATGCGTCAGATTCGACCATATCAACAACCCTGACAATAGACAGCAAACAAGAGACGCCCCCAAGGCAGCAAGGAGATAACATGCGACCTCTATCACCGATAAAACCGCTGTCGCCACTGGGCTTCTAGTACTGTTTTCTGGTCCCATCCTGCGCTTCAAGAGAGCTCAGCGGAGTAATCTTAGACCTGGAAACGAGAGGATTGGGTACTTTTCCTGCTTTAAATGCATGCCGAAAGCTGCAGTGGATTAGACTCTTCACGCTTTTAGAAGACCTTGTCCGCTACTGACGTGGACTTCTCTAAACGATCATAGCTCCAATCTGATGGCACCATTCTCGCGACTTGGTGGAATCTGTCACGGCGCTATTTCTTTGCATCATAGGACTGATGGTTTTGGAGGGTGGAGTGGTGCTCTGCTGTCTTTACGTTGTGATCAAAAGCTGTTTTCCCCTTCTTCCAGTTTCCCAGCATTTCGTTCCATATTTTTTGTTTATACCCCTTCGGCATCTGTAGTTCTCTATCCTCATTATCGGCTTTCGGACGCATGAAGCACAAGGCGCGGAACTTTTGTCTCTTTCCTAATATTGTTTGAGTCGTTTTCAACCCTGTCTACTTCTCACGTGTTCTTTCTTCTCTTTTTCTCTTTTGCGAATTGAATTGATGCTGCCTTTGGAGGTTTGAATACTGGGAGAAACGGGGAAATGATTATATACGCACTACAATTGCGCCACTCTGTGGACATCACTCTGAAAGGCTGGAAATTTCGGAAATGCAGCAGTTATTATTGTTGAATATGCGACAGAGCTCCACTGCGGGATTACTGGTCATTGTTGCTGCATAAGGTGTGCACCTTGAATCCTTGGTTCCCGAAGGCCAGCTAAAGGATTGCATGGCTGTACCCATTGTCAATACTGACAATGACATAGGAATGATATTGTGCTTTGTATGCAACCAGTAGGCATGGACACGATATCAAGTGGCGAGAACACTGAGGGGAGGTCATAAGAATTTGCCATGGAAGTGAAAAGGCACAGAAAGCCACCCAAGATATCCACAAGATTTCCTAACAAAAGCCAAACTCCAGACACCGGTATGGCCGCTTGAACCAGGCCCTTTTTCCGAACCAAAAGAAACACATATGTGCACAGCGCAGAAAATTTGTCCAACAGCGTCAACTCTCCCATCACTTCTTGGCCGCGTCCCGCTCGTTCTTGCGCATCTTCCTCTCGTTCCTCTTCTGGCGCTCGACCCTCTCCCTCCTCGTCTGGCCTCTGAGGGTCTCGCCCTCCTTGAGCTTGGCCTCCTTTGCCGGGTCGACCTCGACGAGCCAGTCCTTCTCGAGCTGCTTGTTGGCGCCCTTGTATCCCCACTTGCGCTCCCACTCGCCCTTCTCCTCGTTGTACTGGATGTTGCGGCGCTGCTCCCTCGTCTTGGGCTTGATGCCCTTCTTGGCGGCGAACCGCTCCCACTTGGTCGGCTCCTTGGCGGCCGGGAGGGGCTTCTCGCGAGGAAGGGCCGTCTGCTGCGCGGGCAGCGACAGCAGCACGCCAGAGGGAGTGGACTGGATCGGGCACGTCGTCAGGAGCTGGTTGATAAGTGCCTGCGCGCCGTCCCGGGCCAGGCTCGACAGCGAGCCCTCCAGGTCCGTCTTGTCGAGCTCTACTGGGTTCGGGTCATTGGCGAGAAGTAGAGCTGCGGCATTGGAGATCGGGGTCAGCGGAGGGTTTAGTTAGAAGTTATTGCCGACAAGATCAGCAGATCTTGGATACGTCTGTGACTGGCGAAGGAATAGCTTACCGAGATCGAATGAGTACGGCGTCGGCTTGTTGACTGCGACGGGCAGTTTTGCCTGGGGTTTTGCGGAAGACATGATTTTGATTTTTCCAGAGATTATATCTTTATGCCTCAGCCTTCCAGGGACTTAATTAAAGACAAGGCAAGGCGAGATAGATAGAAAGTTACGGTAGGTATATTGATCCCCGCACCGATGGCGTTGCGCGATACCTACTATGCATCCAGCTATCTTGGGGGAACTTTTTAGGCGGTAGCCAGCGGCAGTAACCAAAGCGGATCTTTTACGAATAGACTGTGGGTCAGTTTGGCGAATTCGAAGCTGCTGATTGGATCCCATCACCAACCTCGTCGGGAAGCTTGCCGAACCCCTGCCAGCTCCCCAAAAGCATTCGACCATGAATTTCTTCAGGTACGAACCTTGATGCAGCGACGAAAGGTGAGAGGGAGAATTGGGATCAACCAATCGACATCGACTCACGATAATAAAACAAAAACGACGACGGCGCGTTACCAGTCGAAGCTGGTCTTCCTCCTCCTCCACCCCACAGACTGACTGACCATGGTCACGCCAAATTGCTGGAGGTGCCTTTTGCGGCCTTCCATGGCCGCTATCAAGGCCGCCCCCCGTCGCGTGGCCATGCCCGGCATCCTCGCCACCATGCCGGGCCCCATGACGACGGCGGCAGCCTTCTCGGTCAGCGCGCCTGTTGCTGCTTCGGCCCCGACTCCGGCCGCTCCCAAGAAGAGGAAGGGCAACGCAAGCCGCAAGAAGAAGACGTACAAGCCCACTGGCAAGTCGCCGCTGCCGGGCGAGAGAAAGGCCTTCCGCAAGCGCATCCAGCTCAGCAACAATAACGCCCTGCGCGTCGAGGGCCTCCAGACGCTGACCAGGCAGGTCATTGGCGACAGGAAGAGCATCGGCTCGGTCTGCGCCCTCTCGGAGCCCGTCGTCGACCAGCTGAGGGCGGTAGAGGCCTTTAAGCATACCCAGACGTGGGGCCTGTTCCACGCACCGCACACGCTCATCAGGACCGAGACGGTTGAGCTGGCCGAGAGGATACAAAAGGCTGCGGTGAACAAGGAGAACCTCCGCATGGTCATCTCTGGTGACAAGGTTACGGGCAAGAGCACATTGCTGCTGCAGGCCATGACCACCGCCTTCCTCAATGACTGGATTGTCATCAACTTCCCTGAAGGTTAGTTGAATTTAAACGAGGATGTTCATAAGCACAGATAATGCGCATGTATTCGCACATATAGGATATCTAATGTGTGATGACTTTACACCTCCGGGTTGGACGTTTTGCAGGCTGACATATATCTTCGACCGATTTAGCCCAGGAACTCACCACAGCCTGCACGGAGTACGCCCCGTTACCAGGCACTACACCCCAGCAGTACATGCAACCTGTTTACGCCTACAACATTCTACAGCAGATGCGCAAGGCTAGCGGCCACATCTTGCAGACGATGACTGTGCTGAACAAGCACCAGGACCTCTCCCTGGAAATTATTACACACGCCTCTTCCCTCCTGGATCTTATCGACTCTTGCAAGGAGACCGAAACCGCTTGGCCCGTGCTGCAGGCTCTTTGGACCGAGCTGCAAACTCCCTCCAAGGATCGCCGCCCCGTCATGGTCACGCTCGATGGCCTCGCCCACATCATGCGCACGAGCGACTACCGCTCCCCTGCCTTTGAGCTGATCCACTCGCACGACCTGACCCTCGTCCGCTGGTTCGTCGACGGCCTGTCCAACGGCAACGGCTTCAACGGCTTCCCCGCCGGTGGCGCCTTCATCGCCGCCGAGACCAAGGGCAACAGCCCCAAGTCCTTCAGCGTCGAGCTCGCCATCGCCCAGCGCGAGGCCGTCCAGCGTGGCGAGGAGCCTCCCGCCAGGGACCCTTACTGCCGCCACTACGACGCACGCGTCGACGAGGCCCTCAAGGACGTGCCCGTCCTGCGCCTTGGTGGCATGTCTAGGGCCGAGACCCGCTCGCTGATGGAGTACTGGGCCGCCAGCGGCCTGCTGAGGGATGCGGTTGATGAGAAAAAGGTTACCGACGTGTGGTCCATCGGCGGCAACGGCAACGTTGGTGAGATGGAGCGCGCTGCGTTGATGACCATGAAGATGTAGAAGGCGAGGGGGCAAAGTGTGTATCATATTGTGTTTATGCATTTTTCAGTTTTTTTTTCTTCCCTCTATGTACAATGTGCAGGGTGTACATAATACTGTAATCATATAGAGATGGGAACAATAAATCTTGAAATGTAACAAATATAGAGATGGTTGAGTGTAGTCTGTTTGGGTATTGCAATTGACTCGGTAAGCTTTAATGTAGTGGTTCGCTTTTGCTTTGGTAAAACCAGTATGCTGTATATGATTTATGTTGTGCTCTGCAGTATCTTAAACAGTGTAACATGTATATCTTATTTGATATACTCCATAAATCATGAGCTTACGAACAATATCGGTATAGTTCTCATTGGTTTTTTGTTTAGTGCCAAGAAAGTCCCACGCTTGTTTGTCTCGTGATCCTCCTGTATTATCACTACCTGCTCGCCTCTGCTTTCTCCGACAAAGTGCAAAAAACACCCTGCGCACCATACAAAGTAACATTTAATCAAGTTGAACACCACAACTCCAAGACACATACAAAACCCGACATTTTGCAAAATAAAGATGTTAATGTGGAAAAAAAAGAAGAGCCAAGAGTACGGAAGGGGTATGAAACAATTTAACACGCGCATCTATTTCTTCATTCTTCATCTTCTTCTCCATTGTTGGCCGTAATGAAGACGAGGCGAGTGCCACTTCCAGCAGTTTGCCAGACCTGTCGAGCGTTCTTATTAGTAGATGGCCCAAGTAGGCTAGGGGAGATAGATAGATTAAAAGACCTACATCAAGCTCGGTGTACTCATCCAGAGCAGTGGTCCACTGGTCCTCAGTGAAGCCCTTGGCCAAGACACGTTCCCTGACTTGGCGCATGCTGAGCTCGATGCCCAGCTCATCGTCCTCCTCGCCATCGTCCGCGCGGCAGGCACCATGGTCGGCAAGAGCCTTGACGAGGTTGTAAATCCTGCTGCTGGCGTTAAGTCCACGACGCGATGGCGTCGCACTGGCGTCCAGACTGGCCTTGCTGGCCTCAACGAGACGCAGGGCCTCGTCGACGTCGTCCTGGCTAACAAGGCTGGCAAAGCGCAGGCGGGCAAGGGCCTGGGCAAGACGCACGACACCAAGCAGTGTACGGGGCGTTGTGTGCGTGAACTGCTTGCCCTGTTTCTCAGCGCGGCGCTGCGAGTCACGCATGCGCACATAGGTCTTGATTAGGTACTCTGACACAGACGTGGGCACGGTAGGGCGGTACGTCCTAGCCTCAGCTACATAGCTGCGCATCTCGTGTGGGGTAAAGATAACGCCGCCGTCGCCGCCGGCCGCCAAGTCCGGATGCCGGCTGTTCATGTGCACGTAGGCGACGTGCTTCGCAAGCTGGGCGTCGGTATCGCGGGTTGGCGTATCCAACAGAAGGAAGAGGATATCGAAACGCGAGAGAAGCGCAGCAGGGAGGTTGATGTTCTCGACCGGAGATATGCGCGGGTTGTAGCGGCCGTAGACAGGGTTAGCGGCAGCGAGAATTGAGGTACGAGCGTTGAGGCTGGTGGAGATACCAGCTTTGCTGATGCTGATTGTTTGTTGTTCCATGACTTCGTGGATGGCGGTTCGGTCGTTCTCGTCCATCTTGTCGAACTCATCGATACAGCAGATACCATTGTCGGCCAAGACCAGAGCGCCACCTTCCAGCACCATCTCGTCTGTGACGGGATCACGCATGACAGCGGCAGTGAGACCAACACCACTGCTACCACGACCAGAAGTATAGACACCACGAGGGGCCACTTTGGAGATGTATTTAAGCAGCTGAGATTTGGCCACACCGGGATCACCCATCAAACAAATGTTAATGTCACCACGGATCTTCATGCCATCACCCATGTGCTTGCTCACACCACCGACAAGCAGCAACAAAAGTGCCTTCTTGACGTCCAGGTGCCCGAAGATTTCGGGCGCAATGGACTTGGCCAGATATTCGTAGATGTGTCCAGATACTCTGAACTGATCAATCTTGCGCACTAACCGTGGATCGATAGTCATTTCGGCATACGCCTTCTTGTGCTGCACAATGTGGTGCGCCTCAAGGTAGGTATCAGTGAGGAGACCGGCTTTCATGGCCTTGAAGCCTGTATAAGGAGTAGGCAAAAAGACGCCCGAGATGTCGGCAACATCACCCGGGTTAACCTTGCGAACCAATGAGCCATAGCAGAGAATGGTAAGTGTCCTTGGGATCTGGCCGATAGGGACCTGCTCGGCAAGCTCCTGGACCTTGACCTCCTGAAAGGGGAGGAACTTTGATGCCCTGGATGAAGGGTGAAGTTGACCCTTGCTCTGGTTGTCCTTGCAATCTTGCGAGGGGCAGATAGTCAAGGGAGCGTAGGCCTTGTCGTTCACGGGCTGGAAGATCTCACAGCCACATCGGTCGCAAGTGTATGCGCTGACCTGTGCGATGGGCTTGACGTCTGATACCCTCGTGATGATACCGCTAATAGTGATAAGATGTCCGAGATGATCGCCACGCACTTGTCGGACAGCAAGGGCTTTTCGTGGGTTCTCAGCCGTCGAAGACCGCGGCTTGAAAACCAGGGTGTAACGACGGACTAGCTCGGCAGGGAATTTGTCGTTCAGCAAAGAATTGTCGTTTTGCGATTCGGCGGCCTCAGCAACAGCGCGGTTGCGCTCTGCTCTGCGTGCCATAAGCACATCAAGAACATCGTCCTTGAAGCTGACCTCGCTGCTCGGTTCTGGCATCAATTTGTCGATAGCCCTCGACACAATCTCAACATAGTGTTTGGTGTTCTTCTCGACTGATTCGACCAGGCGCAAACCCTCATCAACATCGGCCTCGAACTGCAAAAGGAAGTCAGTATTGGTATAGACACGGAGCAATTCCCTCGGGAGCGCAAGTCTTGCAATTGCAAATCCATACCGAAGCCAGATCGTCTAGGTCGATGACAACTTCGTCAACCTTCCTATCTGCGAGCTCCTGCAAAAGGTCTCGGTACTTATGACGCGGTCCCTTTTGCCTGGCTTTCTCCTGTTGTCTGCGCTGAGCCGCCTCGTCATCCTCGTCCATAAAATCATAGTCGTCGCTCAAATCGTCATCGTCAATTGCAATGTCGCCCAGCCCTTGGGTGATGGTCTGCTCTGGCGAAGTTTTGAAATCCTGGATAAAATTTTCGAACCCGGCTAAGGAAGGACTGTTAGCTGCAACTGCTATTTACTTCCAACGCAGGTGTTTGTCCATAGCTTCTTCGCGCCAATGTATTTGGGTGATCGAACGTACTCTGTTGCGCCGAGTAGCTCACCGGAGCCGCATATTGGAGAAGCAACGCCATTATTGCAAGAGGATGCGTCTCCTGCGGCGGTGATTTCGATTGTACTTGTTGCCGGTTGGAAGGATCAATATGGCATCAGACGAACTCGACGTCTTTCCAAAGGCCTTATGCGAATTGTTCGTTGCGCCGGTGATGGCTGGCTTCAAAAGTGGGTGACCTCAAAAGTGGGATGCGACGGGGCTTTTTGGTAGCTTGCGCCTGCACGTACACTGCCAAGTTTGGCGGTGGTTGGGCTATGTTGGAGAAGCGCCGACATGCAGAGTGGGTTGAGAAAGGCATGAAAGACGCGTCAAATGGTTGAAATCAGGCGCGTTTTCGCGTTTTCCATCACCCCGCCGACCAGCAGCCTGTCAGTGGATCAGGATCAATCGATAAGCTGAAATCGAACAGGGTTGCAAAGCTTGGGCCAGGGGCAACGGGCGAAAGCATCGGGTCCCCGCCAAGCTGAAGGCACTACGGACACCCCCATGTGGTGTGTAACGGCTGGACCGTTCAAATTTCAATGCCTCGGCTTGAAGCCCATCGCAAGCCGAAGCTTCGGACGGGGCAAGACAGGGGAAGCCTGCGCGTCATCTCTAGTGCACCAAATGTAAATGAGGTACCTAAAGGTAACACCAACCTTGTGTAATTACCTTGGGGAAGCAAACTGCCAATCTAGCTGGGTCAGGTTCAGCTGTAGAGCTTCATGATCTGCTAGAACTAGTTTCTTGTCTCCCTTCCTCGTGGCAAGCAGATTCGACAAGGAATAGACAAAAAGAAATCAAGACACACACACACATAATGGCTCCACGAAAGAACGGGCATTCGACAGCGGCCGAGATTTCGCTTGTCCACCTCAAGAACTGTCTTGTAAACCTACCATCGGCACTCGTCAACCTGCTTGTCAACATCAACGCTGTAAGCTTTTGCACATAATAAACTTCCCTGTGCATCGAAGAGGGTTATATCGGTTGTGATTGCAGCTGCTTATTTTTCTAACTTTCAACGTCTACCACTTTCCCAGCATGCCCAAAATGTCGTCGTCGAACTCAGCTGGCGATCTAGCGACGGCTCGCAAAAGTCGTCATACCTCGGCTGGACCGGCCTCCCCAGCAAGCGCAAGCTCGCCCCGATAGTCACCCGCGATGGTATCCAAGGCTCGCGGGGCTCGGGAGGATCGCGCGAGCAGGAAATCTCACTCGTGGAGATCGACCCGACACTGGCAAATACCCTGGGACTGAGCGACGGCCAGAAGATCACGGCCATGATCCACCTAGAGTTCCCTATGGCGCATACAGTGCACATCGAGCCCCTCACCCCTGAGGACTGGGAGGTCATCGAGCTGCACGCCAACTTTCTCGAGCTCAACATGATGTCCCAGGTGCGCGCGCTGCCCAATCCAGCATTCGCACCGCCCGGTGGTGTCCCAGGATCCGCTGCGCACCCCTTGGCTCTGCACGTCTCGCCAACTTCCACCGCAAGCATCAGGGTCGCATCCCTGGAACCTGCAGCGGGGTCAGATGTGCCGTTCGTCAAGATCGCCCCTAACGCCGAGGTTATAGTGGCGCCCAAGGAGAGGTCCAAGCCCTCGCGGCCGGGGAAGAGCAGCAGCAAGGGGGGCCGCAGCGTGGATGGCGCTTCGGGCAAGAGCTCAAGCAGCACCGTGAGAAGGAACAGGAGGAGCAAAAGCGAGGAGCGCAAGCCTGCCTTGTACCTGCGAGCCATGGACAGGCGATACTGCGAAGATTGGTTCGACGACGTCGACGAGGCAGGCAAGGAGCTACAGGAGGGGCTAAGCGTTTGGGTGGATCGGGATCTGCTCTTCTCCAAAGGTTTCCGAGGGGTCAAGTACGTCGCAGTCGATCTCATGCGACCTTCAAACATTCAGGCCCAGCCTGCAGATGGGGCTGAGGCTCAACAAAAACAGTCTACCCGGGTTGTGGCCATGTTGTGCGGCTGGGACGATCCGCCAAATGGGTCTACAGTGGCTCTTTCGACGCCCCTATGCGCGTCACTGGACTGCCAGGGGATTGTAGGAGGAGTGGTGAAGATTGAACCAGCTCCAACACCTTTTACAGTCAACACAAGCGCCGAAAAGTCTGACCAGCCTAACACAATACGTCGAATCAAGGTCTTTCCGTTTCTGGCTGCTGGCAGCTCACCTTCCGCCGCACTTACGTTTGGAGGCGAATCCAAGGCCGAGAAGGAGGACGCGTCAAAGCGACTGAAGCTTGTGTATGGTGGCAAGGATGGCAAGGGTCTTTTGCAGGGGCCTCTTACTGATGGTCAAGTGCTCGGAATCTATCAAGGCGTACAACAGATTCCGGGATGGGAGGGCGGCATAATAAAGTTTGACCCGCCACCAGAGGCCGGACAACCAACCCGAGAATCGATAAACTGGATATTGGGATCACAGAAGCCAATCCCTTTCGATATACAGCCCGGGGTACCTCCACCAGCAGGAGCTACACATGATGATGGTCTCGACGAGGCAGAGTCTAGCGACAATATCCTCGTTGGCATTGATTCGCTTCTCAAGGAGCTCAAGTCCCATCTGACGCACTTGTCATCCGTCCTGCTGACCGGCGCACTTGGCTCTGGAAAAACGTCAGTGGGAAAGAGCATCGCCAACGCCCTGAAGCGGGATTCGTTTTACCACACCACTTACTTTACCTGTCGCAGCCTCACAAACGACGAGAGCAGAGTTGCTACAGTTCGGGAGACACTAAATCGTCTCTTCATGAACGCCAGCTGGGGTGCGAGGCTAGGCGGCAAGGCCATTGTGATACTGGACGATCTCGACAAGCTGTGCCCAGCTGAAACCGAGCTTCAAGTGGGCAATGACAACGGCCGCAGCCGGCAGATTAGCGAAGCACTATGTGCCATCGTCAAACAATACTGCGCCGAGGATAGCGGCGTGGTCCTGCTGGCCACTGCCCAGGCTAAGGAGTCATTACATGGCGTGGTCATTGGTGGTCATGTGGTTCGCGAGATTGTGGAGCTCAAATCGCCCGACAAGGACGCAAGGAGGAAAATAATGGAGGCCATCACGAAACAAGGGCCCCTCATTACGGATATAGCCACGAGAGATACCCCCAGCGACCATTCGCGGCCCACAACAGCCGATGGCAGCGCTGCGGAAGATGAGGGTGCGTGGATGGACGGGCCCAGCAGGTCGAGCCAGAATGGTACAAATGACCGTGGTGACGGCTACTACTTGCAACCAGACCTCGACTTCTTGGACATAGCTGGGCGGACCGACGGGTACATGCCAGGAGATCTCTTGCTCCTCGTTACCAGAGCCCGGAACGCGGCGCTCAGTCGGTCCCTCGAGGAGACTGCCGAGGATGATCATCTCAACGCCTTGGGCGTTCCGCTTGGCATGCAGGATTTTGACGAGGCCCTAAAGGGTTTCACCCCAGCATCGCTCCACAACGTTAGTCTGCAAAGCTCGACGATCAAGTTCGACTCCATCGGCGGCCTTTCCGAGACGCGACGTGTTCTGCTCGAGACGTTGCAGTACCCGACAAAATACGCCCCCATCTTCGCGCAGTGCCCACTCCGTCTGCGGTCGGGTCTTTTGCTCTATGGCTATCCCGGCTGTGGCAAGACTCTACTGGCCAGCGCGGTGGCGGGAGAATGCGGTCTCAACTTCATCAGTGTGAAGGGTCCTGAGATTCTGAACAAGTACATTGGTGCCTCGGAAAAGAGCGTAAGAGACTTGTTTGAGCGAGCATCGGCGGCCAAGCCTTGTGTTCTCTTCTTCGACGAGTTTGACTCCATCGCGCCCAAGCGTGGACACGACTCGACGGGTGTCACCGACCGTGTGGTGAACCAGCTTTTGACGCAAATGGACGGTGCCGAGGGGTTGTCGGGCGTCTACGTGCTCGCGGCGACATCGCGGCCGGACTTGATCGACCCTGCTCTACTGAGGCCAGGGCGTCTGGACAAATCCCTGATCTGCGACTTCCCCAACGCTGAGGACCGACTGGATATCATCAGGGCCCTCGCGAGCAAGGTCAAGGTCGGCGAAGAGGTGCTAGCCAACGAGGCCGAGCTCTTGGAGCTGGCGAGACGCACCGAGGGATTCACGGGCGCCGACCTGCAGGCGCTCATGTCGAACTCGCAGCTCGAGGCCATTCACGACGTCCTGGGAGATCACGGCGCCGGCGTGGGCGCATCGGCCGGCAAGGGCAAATACGGCGGGAGGAAGTCCGCCGTAGCAGCTTCAGGCAGAGGGCGCGCCAACTACGTTCAGTTCTTGTACGGTGAAGAGCAGGAGGCTCGGAAGCCGACCGGGGCGACCACGCTGTCATCGGAAATGGCGGAGAGGGCAGCCATTGCGGCCAAGCTCGAGGCCATCAAGCTCGCCAAGAAGGCTGCAAAGGCATCCAAGGCCGGCCGCGGGGCGCAGCCTGTGAACGGCGTGGATGACGAGGGTGGCGAGGACAAAGCAAAGCAGGACAGCGGCGGTGCGGGTGAGGTTGTGATTGGGTGGAGTCACATCACCAAGGCACTGGACGAGACTCGTCCCAGTATCAGCTCGGAGGAGCGGGCAAGATTGGAGAGGATTTACCGTGAGTTTGTTGTTGGCAGGAGTGGGCAGATGAAAGACGGGCAGCCTTCTATGGAGATTGGAGGACGTTCTAGCTTGATGTAGGGGAGCTTTACTTTTTCCTGTTTGACTGCTTGTCTTAACCTAACTGTTTGTGTATATCAACCAACCCAACAAAACAAATATTATGGCTGTAATACGTATGATATATGCACCAGTCAAAACTACATCAAGTTTCCGCCTAGGCCGGAGCCGCTGCCGCTGGCGCCGCCGTGGATGCAGCTGCTGTAGCCTTACCCTCTGGCTCGAACCGTGCGAGCATCTTGTCGTGAATCTGCTTCCACCCACCCTCGCAGAGCCCCTTGACGATGCCCACGACCAACCTCGGCGCGCTGATGGTGATCTCCTCGACAATAGCCAGCCCACCAGGAGTCTTGTCGCCATTCTCCGCCACCTCACCGGCCGGCATCTCCCTGATGGTCCAGTAGGTGTCCATAACGACGCTCATGGGGCTGCGGATGCGGACAAACACGCCCTCTGGCGTGTTGGTCATCTCATAGCTGCTGACCACGTTGGAGTCCCACATGCCGCCGGGCAGGTTGTGGACCAGGTCGTGAACCTCGTAGTACTTGGTCTCGGAAACGGCCTCGATGCCCTTGGGCAGCTTGGACGTCTTCTTGAGGGACGCCGCCTTGGTCGCGTCCAGCTCGCTGGACTTGACCAGGTGCGGGTCGCACTCGAGGTAGAAGGCGTGGTCGTGCAGCATGGCTATACCCGAGGCCTTGGTGGCGCCGGCGGGTAGCTTGCTCTTGTGCGCGAACTGCGTCGTGCCGGTGAATACTGTTTGGGCATGTCGGTAAGTGAATATTGGCGGGGGTTTTCACTGAAGGGTTGTGTGTGTGAGAGCGATTTACTTACAAGACGACATGTTTAATGGTATGAGAGGGTGGGGTTTTGGAACGGATTGGAAGGTTCTCAGAGTAGAATATGAGAAGTAACCTTTCTTGAAAGGAATGAAATATATTTGGATAAAAATCCGACCAATAATTAAAAAAACCCGAAGCAAGCGAAGCTCAGAGTTGTTGTTGCAATTTTGACATGGAAGTCCGTTCTCATGACGCATGTAAATAGGTAAGTAACTCAACCTTAAGAGACACGAGGGATTATAGGACAGGGTCACATTAGCGCCCGAAACGCTGTCTGTGTCAATGTCCACCAACAACCAACCACTTGCATCCATTACACGTTGGCATACGTTCATGTTTGGGATTTTCTATTGATTTCTTACTCGATTAGGCTCTAACACAAGCTATATATTCTACCAGGATTTTGTTCTCTTCCTTTGTTCCATAGCCAAGTCGGTAGTTTGAACCCCACATCGTCAGAGCCGGCCAATTTACAAGGTAAAGACTACTCTGCCCTTCTTTGCAAGCTCAGTATCGGGCCAGACCTTTGCGAATTGTTCCAGCGGGAATTTCTGAGGTTGCTTGAGGGTCAAACTAGCTAGCGCCTCGATAAGCTTTGGCATCTGCTGTCCAAGCTCGGCAATTGACCATGCGCCCGGACCCGAGCCACGCAACGTTAGGTTCTTGGACCTAAGTACAGCCGAGGGCAGTGCGATGGCGTCTTGACCAGACATGCTACCAATTTGAACGTACTGCACCGGTCTACCTTGAGGCAGACTTGAGAGCAGGTGGACAGCCGCGTCGCCGTAGACGTAGTCCAGCACCACGTCCACCTTTTCCAACCCAGAGTAGTCGGTTTCCGCGCCCGGCTTGAGCTCTATCCAGCGATCCAGGCCGTTGATCTTCTTCAGCGCCTCCACGTTGCGCGCTACCCCGATGACGCTACTGGCACCAAGCTTCCTCGACAGAGACGCCGCCAGTTCGCCGCTGGCGGTGGTGGCGCCGAGGATCAGCACCGTGAAGTTGGGTGGCAGATCGGTGCAGCGGGTGGTCAGGGCCAACCACGAGCTCAAGCCAGGGTTGACGCTCGCTGCAAGGGCGGCCGGGTCGACACCTTCGGGCACGGCCACGGCTGCCTTCTTCCCGACGTTGACATACTCGGCGAACGTTCCAAAGTCGGGCGCCATCCCCATGATGTAGTAGCTCGTACCTGTGGCCTCGTCAAGACCCACACCGTCGATTCCGAGGGTGTGCGGCAGCATCTGGGCTGAGTAGTGTTTGCCCGACGCCCTCGAACGCACGACTTGGTGAAGGCCAGCCGCCTGCATGCGAAGCTGGATCTGGGATGGTGACGGCGTGGGCGGCTTGTCAAACGTCAATTCTTGCGGACCCTCGGCCCATGATTTCACCTGGATGGCACGCATGGTCGTTTATGTTGTGAAAAAGGACGGAAGTGGAAGTAAGTAAATGATTGATCTTTGGCTGATGAAATATTGCTCGATAGGCGCCGAGACGGTTCGATGGTAACAAAACCATCACCGGATTTTAGACAACAGCCGATTGGAACGCTCCCAAGACTCCCTTATATGATGCTGTTTAAACGGTCTAGCCTAGGTACGCACCCCGCTACCTATGCACTTTGGGTACTTGACGAAGGCCAAATGCAGCAAGAGATTACTCAGCGCAGAGAAACGACTCCTCCACATGGCGTTGCTGCGGCGAATAAAGGAGGGGTTTGCATATTCTTAGCCCGTCGTCCCTCGCAATGTTGCTACGTTAATTAGGGGAAATTACTGATAGGTTGGAGATATGCAGAAAGTGGAAGAAGGAAATGCTGGTTCGTAAAGGTAAGGTAACTAAGCTTGCAAAGTTAGGTACCTACTTGGGGACAGTACCTTGGCGTGGTATGACAAACCAACCAACTTGCGCAGCCCGGACGCTATCGCGGCTTCGCCATCTCGCGTCAAGTTGCAAAGATGGCGAGCAATTGTCTATTTGAATAAATTTAGAGACCAATGTCTGATAAAAGCTCGCATGTTTGAAGCGGTGTGTTTACCAATGAAGCTTGATGGTTACGACACTCGAGGTTCATGTTGGAGCTGGGAAAATCAAAGACAGGAACTCAAATAACTGCAACAGCCATTGCAAGGATGTACATAGACAGTTAAAACTATAGCGTGTACACTGTATATGTACAGTACGATATAGCTCCTAGGGACCAACGTGGCGGCGACCCCCTGTTGCAATGGGTCAGTGCACGTCCCCTTTTTTCTGTCTGGGGAAGGAGAAATCAATCGACGGATTCTGGCCAAAAAATGTCCGATTATCACTGACTTGCTTTCATTCTCAGCCAACGACGGTCATCGGAAAAAGATCCTATTTCGACAAAATCTTCAGACTATTGCCAAAAGATCCTGGCTCGTCGTGCATGTCCGGATTTTTTGGCCATTCCATTCAGGGGCTTCTGGCGCGATTGTTTGCTTGGCCCGCCGTCGCGTAACCAAGGGTTTCTTTCTGGCGCTGCCACGGTTGACTTTGACATTCAAACGCTCCAAGTGCTTTGTGGCCCCAATTAATTGTGCTTTTGCTCGCTGCAATCGTACACTGAATCTCCGTATAGCAACGCCAAAGCTTGACAGATCTCAGCCGCATCGAACGCCAAAACAAGCAACAACACAATGTGGATGAGATCTTGACAACTCACGGTAGATTGGCTGAGCTGCTGTGCAGGGAGGTCCTGGGGCGAGATCCAGCCCGGTCGGTTTGGTCTTCATCCCAACCGATCTCAAACTGAGGAGGACGGTATTCTTTCTCATTATCGAATACACTACTTTCTTCTTCTTCTCTTCTCTATCATAGCATTTTCTTTGCAGGAGCCTCAGCATCGTCCTGTTTTCTCTGTTTTCTCGGCTGTTTCTTCTTCTTTTAACGGTTTTGGTTTCCACATGCCAGGCGCGCAAGAAACCAGTTGTCGGACTTTTCATTTGGATTCCTTTCCATAACGGCACGGCTTCTTCATTCTTCGAACGTCCCTGCGTCAGGTTTTCACCATGGCTACCCTCCAAGTGCGTGGCGTTGGTGTCTCGGCCACCAAGCAAAAAGCCTTGGAAGATGCCAAGAAGATGCAGATGCATATTGTGGAGGAGAGCAACAAGGCTGGAAAGGAGCCACCGCCATATCATCTACTCGAACTCATCGGGAAAGGCAGTTATGGTCGCGTTTACACAGCAAACGACATCAAAAACAGCAGAGTTGTAGCCGTCAAGATGATTGATATCGAAGAGGCAGACACGCTCAACCCCACGTTGGTGGACACTTACACGGAGATCATGAACGAAATCAACGCCCTAAAGTTACTGAGCGAGGGCGGCGCCAAGAACATCAACCAGGTTTTTGAGGCCTTGCCTGTACAACAATCCATGTGGATCATCACAGAGTATTGCGCAGGTGGAAGTGTGTCAACATTGATGCAGCCTACCGCTCCCCACGGTCTCCAGGAGAAATGGATTATACCAATCCTTCGAGAAGTCGCCGAGGCTATATTCTGGGTGCACAGGCAGGGCATTATTCATCGAGATATCAAGTGCGCCAACGTCCTTATCACCGAGGCGGGCGGCGTCCAACTCTGCGATTTTGGCGTTGCTGGTGTTATTGAGAACAAATTTGACAAGCGGACGACTGTTATCGGCACACCCAACTGGATGGCGCCCGAGTTGTTTGATGGGTCAAATTCATACGGTACAGAGGTCGACATCTGGGCTTTTGGCTCCCTAGTCTTTGAGATTGCATCAGGTCTGCCGCCGAATGCACTCTCGGGTATGGAATTCCAACAGCTCGGCAGTTTTGTTAAGAAGCATAGTCCTAGGCTGGAGGGAGACCAGTACTCAGACCAGCTCAAGGACCTTGTTGCCTATTGCTTGGTCGATGATCCTGCGCAAAGGCCACCGATCGAATCTATACAACAACATCCTTATATTGCGAACACCGACAACATGTACCCGACATCCTCACTGGCGCTTCTTGTAAGAGCTTATAGACTTTGGGAATCTCAAGGTGGATCGAGGAAGTCTCTTTTCAACCCCGGCGGAGCCCAGGGGCTTTCTGCAAATGATCTTTCATCCACTGCTCTGGCAGAGGACGAATGGAATTTCAGCACCACAATGGCGTTTGATCAACGCGTGTTTGGTGACGCTGATAACAATCAGGCTGTTTATGACGTTTATGGGACAAACGTTGAGCTGCCTCAGCAATTTAATGACGAAACCACGCGCCCTTCAAAAACCAAGGGTCGACGCCGACCTCCGCCTCATCTTCCTGTTCTCAAGGCTCCTTTGGAAAAAGTGTTTGACCCCAACACAATATCCAACTACGAAGACAATTCAAGAATGTACTACGGCAGGCCAATGCCCCCTCCTGCTGCCGCACCAGCACCAGCACCAGCAGGTTCTGACTTACCGCTGCGGGATGACTCTTTGCACTTGACGGTACGCGAGTCTTTGATCGACTTGGATGCTTCACTTGACGGGAGCGACTTGTCGCAATTCGCCGACATGGAAACCATCAGGGCACCGGGTGGACACAAGTCCATTGACTTTGGGGGCTACGATGACAGCTCAGACTTCAATAAAGCGCCGCTCAGCGACCCGGCAGACATTGGCAATAACAGACGGACCCAGGATTGGAAGTTTCCATCCATGACATCCGCGCCACTTTCTGCAAACCCCGAAATTTCAAATTTCTCTTTCAACGAGCACTCGTTCAATGAGCTGGTTTATGATGATGAACCCGAAGAAATCCCCGAACCGTCTTTCAGCCGTCCAGCTTTGATTCACCATCCAACAGACCCTGTCGGCCTTCAGTCGCAAAGCTACAATGATTTGTCCGTGCCGCGCATGCCAGACAACCGCGCGTCCATGAGCAGTCTCATCGATCTTGACGAGAGTCTACCTGACAGCATACCTGAATTGATGCGACCATCGACAGCCAACTCGGACGTGGCGTCTGTCACGGGGTCGGACATTGGTGCTCCAAACCCCTTTGAGTTTGAACGGCATGCGTCGACATACAAACCCTTACCGCTGAACTCTGCTAGAGAACCCTCGATATATGTTTCAGACGACTCGGATTTTGCGCGTCTCGGCAGCAGTGTGGCGGATGCAGCTAGTGCTAGCATGCCCAACTTGGTGCTCAATGGCGGCAACGGTGATGCTCTGGATAGAAGGGATCGCCCGGACTCGTACGATGGTGCCAGTCAACCCGGGGGATTGTATGATAACGGAGACTACCTAGATGCCGATTATCTCTCCATGGCCGATCGCCGCACCCGCGATCAGTACGGAGACATGAGCGGGCCGTACTCTGATCAGCAACAGCTGGATGAACAACAATACCAGCGGTCACAGTACCGACAACAGGATCTGGTCCAGTCGTATCAGGACGCAGAGATTCCTCCGCTGCCAGAACCACCCTCGGCTAGGGTTATGCAGGGTGTTGGGAGCAGGCAGGAGGCCAGCGATGAGTTGCGGAGGATGCTAGCTAGCTTCCAAGAGCATCTCAGTTTTACAAACGCGCACCTTTCCAGTCTCCCCATCCGCAGGAATGCGGCAGGTAGACTGGAGCCGCCGGTTGTTGAATAGGGAGATTCCGTGGCTCTGCAGAGCATAGCGGCGGTTGTGCACTGCGAGGTTTTCTTCTTGTTTCCATTTGTCCTACAGTGTGTATATATTTTAAATGGGTGGCTTTTGAAAGTGACGCAGAGCGTGCATTTAGATATTCAGTGGCGATACATTGGCAACTTACTGCAGCATTTATCGGCCTGCATTTGGAGAGAATGTTATATTAGATTTAAGGCAAGATATAGAAATCGAGGGATATAAGGATGCAATTGTCTGTTGTTGTAATGGTTGACTGTTGAGAATTGTCAAACAGGTTTCTTTGATCTCCAGGTCAAAATTTCATTCCAAAGTTGACTCACGTCAAACCCCAAGACAGCAATTTTTTTCTCATTCTCTTTCACGCCACTTGCATTCAAATCAAACGCAAAAGACAACCACAAACAACGTTAATCTATACTTGATTAATCTTAGTCATCGCATCCGGCCATTTTTTCGATCATTTACTGATTCAGCCGGGCAGAGGGAAAGTTGTCTTGTGGTCTCACAAAAAATTCAACATCGTCAGGCTGGCGGGCTTAAAAAGTCTCCCAATTGCTTGGCGCGGCATCTGCCGGTACCACCACAACGCCCCTCTACAAGCCCTCACACGCCAGAGGACCCGGATTTTCTCCTCTGCAGCCATGAAAACCGAGATAGTAAAAGTCAAGGCGGCCGGAGGCGACGATGGCCTGGGCCAGTTCCACCAGCAGCAAGCACCAGCGACGGCAGCGGCAGCAGCACCGTCGTCATCGGCCCAGCCGCGGAGCCCACGACAGCCCCACAGGCTGGACTCGTGGGAGGTGCCAGCCGAGTCACAGCATCCAGCCATCGGGGCCCTCAGGCGCGCGGCTGACTACCTGGGCTCCAGTGATATACCCGTCGGCTTCCCAACCGAGACGGTTTATGGTCTCGGCGCAGACGCCACACGCAGCGCTGCCGTCAGGGGCATCTATGCTGCCAAGGGTCGGCCGTCCGACAACCCGCTCATCGTGCACGTGTGTGACCTCGATATGTTGCGCGCGCTGCTGTCCCCGGCGTGTGACAGCGGAAACGGGACGAACAGCCAGGCAGTATCAGAGGAAGCGGCCGAACCAGCGACCACAGCAAACGGCATGAGCAACAGCAAAACCTCCATCGATGACCCGATCCCCAGCATCTACCTGCCGCTGATGGAGCGTTTCTGGCCGGGGCCGCTGACGATCCTCCTCCCGAACCCGCAGCCGTCGCGGCTGGCGCCCGAGGTAACAGCGGGGCTGCCGACGTTTGGAGCGCGCATGCCGGCGTCGCCGCTGGCCCTGACGCTGATCAGGCTGGCGGGCGTGCCGCTCGCAGCCCCCTCGGCCAACGCATCAACGCGGCCTTCGCCCACGACGGCGCACCACGTTCTCGACGACCTCGACGGCCGCCTCGAGCTGATCCTGGACGGCGGCCCTTGCGGCGTCGGCGTCGAGAGCACCGTCGTCGACGGCCTGTGCGACCCGCCTGCCGTGCTGCGGCCCGGTGGCGTCGCGATCGAGGACCTGAGGCGCTGCAAGGGATGGGAGGGCGTTGTCAGGGCGTACAAGGACGAGGCGGAGCTCGGCAAGTCGGGCAAGAGCGCCGCGCCGCGCGCCCCGGGTATGAAATACAAGCACTACAGCCCGCGGGCCAAGGTCGTGCTCTACGAGGCTGGTTTTGGCGGTGGTGCGGAGGGGGATAGGGTCCGGGAGGATTTAGATGCTGGGAGGTTAGTGGTTGGGGAGGACGCGAGGAGGCCAGCGAGGCTGGGCGTGGTCAGGACGAGGTCTTCGGGGGACAAGGCGGGGGAGAGGTCGGTCGAGGAGTATCAGATTGAGGATGGGACGACGGTGCTGGATTTGCATCTCGGGAGGGATCCCAAGGATGTGGCTCAGGGGTTGTTTTCTGCTCTGAGAGAGCTCGATACGCGAACGGCGGATGTGATATGCGTCGAGGGCGTTGGAGATGGGGATGATATAGCCGCGGCGGTCATGAACAGGTTGCGAAAGGCGGCAACGGAGACAAGGTGATGCGGTGGGGAGTTGTTATCTTAAGGGTTGTTTCCCCGGGACTTTTACAAAGGAGAAGGGGTTGGGTGGTTAATAGACAGACAGTGACCTTGGGGTCACACGATCTGGCGTATAGAACATAGACGGCGCAGGATAAAGACGCTGATATCAACTCATATCACTGCATTGCCGTTAACATCATACTAGGACAACAAGAAATGGTCATTTATTGGCTTGCCGTTCTGGGCCAGCCCTTTTAAGCCCCAACTCCCATCTGCTTTCAAAGGTTTTTCATAGATAACATCTAAAGACGCAGGCGGAAACTTAAAAAAAAACCAAACCAAAAACACCATCATACCCCTTAAATATCTTCCTCCAGCTCACAACCCTTGCCTCAGCCAATCCGTAAGCTTGGCCTTGCCCAGCTGGGCCAAGTTGTTGACGCCCTGTTCGCTAAAGGGATCGATGCGGCTGAGGTTGACGTCCTGCGTCGGGGCCTTGCTGACCCTCTGGACGATGATGGTGGGGTCGGTCTCGAGGATGATACCGTCGTCGACAATCTCGTCAATGGCTAGGGAGACGAGGTCGTAGTTCTCGATTATGGTGCGCTTGTCGACCGACTGCTTGAAGAGCAGGTGCAGCGAGTCGCGCAGGGCCAGGATGACATTATACAGCAGGACCTCGTTCTCGTCGACGCTGCCGACCACGTACATCATGACGTCCGACTCCATCTTGTACAGAACGATCCTGTTGTCGTACAGAATGATGTCGCCAGTCTGCTTGGCCGTCTTCTCGAGCAGGCCCTTCTCAAAGGCCTTTTGCGCCTTGACGTCTGGGAATGGGTTTGGCGGGGCGGTCAGGGCTATATAATGTGAGCGCGGAGTTTGTGTCAGCTGCTTGTTGTCATTCTCTATACATGAGCGTGCTGTGAATCCTAAAAAGTTCACAAAGGAACCGGAGTGCATACCGGCAGCTTGACCGGCGCCGGGCGCGGCCTGGTGGGGTGAGGTGTAGTATTTGGCGAATATCCTTGAGCCATCATCGGAGCCGAGAATGATGATGGCGTTTACGGATGATAATGACATGCCGGGAGCCATTTTGAATATGTGGGAGACCGTGGAGGTCGGTCAGATCAAGGGTGGAGAGGTTGTAGACTGGTTAATTAGTTTTATGAGTGCTCGCGCCGTCGTCTCTTCGAGTTTGTTCTTGCTTCTCGCCGGGAATGTTAGTCTGGCCCGTCTATCAGAGTCGCGCAGCTAGGTACACAACGCAAGCTGTTCGATTGGAAGCAGTACAGTGTCACGATTGAGCCATTTCTCACTGTGACCCCGACAGCTCTCAAGTCTTCAACGATTGCCCCTCCACGATACGCGCACGGACCACCCACTTTACGCGAAGATGTCGCGTCGAGTTCACGTCCTCAATTTCTAAGCCCCTGACCGTGTTTTCTACTCTAGAACTAGCATTTTCCCCTCCATAGATTGATTGATTGCCTTTTTTGGTCCTCGTTCTCCCGTCAACCAGCCGCACCCGCCCACTCACTCCACACTCAGACCTCATCATCAACAAACTGGATTTTATACATTTTGCGACAACCCCCACGCACAGACAGAAACGCCTCTCTACACTTGGGCTATACCCATATTGTGTTCGCAATGTCTACACCATCTGGTAGGCGAACACGGAGTTCGCAGTCGGCGACCCCCTCGCGCAATGCCGCGCGCAACGCCCAGGCGGGACCGTCTAATGCTGCAGAGGACCAGGAGCCGGCATCGTCAGTCCGAGGGACGCCCCGCGGTCCCAGGCAGTCGCAGCTGGCTTCTAGTCCCATGTTTTATCAGTCGTCTCCGGCCAACGGCAGCAGAACCCAGGAGCCTTCTTCTCCCTTGCGCCAGATGACCCACAGCCAGTCCACGGCTCGCCGCTCCAATGCCACTCCCAGCTCACCGTTGCGCCAGCAGACAGACAGTCAAGATGACCCTGAACGGACGCCAAGGGCGAGTGGTAGTGGGCTCATTGGAGGTATGGCTATCTACTGGAGGCAACAATGTGTCTGCCCCTATCTATTCTGGTCTGCTGGTCCAATACTAACCTGAATGCATCTTGGCAGAGTCTTCTCCTATTCGATACGAGAGTTCCAGTCCCGGACGTGCTTTCAATCCCCTTTCAGATACTCTTCGCAGTGAAAGCAGTGGCATTTTTGTCGGCTCACGCTCAGGCTCTGCCCGTAACCGTCGAGGTGACATCAACCCCGATGCCCTACTGAGGTCCTCGCGCCCAAGGCGTGTGGTACTAGACCCGTCTGGTAATGTCGTTACAGAGGTTGGCTCAGATGCGCCATCATTCCGAACGGTCAACCCTGATACTTCAGAAGCCAATGCCTTGGGTGGCGACAGTGGCGGCCTGATCTGGGGTACCACGGTTTCCATCGATGATACGTTTGCGTCTTTCAAGGACTTTGCGCGGAACTTTACCAGGAAATACCGGCTCTGGTCGGATGGAATGACAGAGGCCGAGACTTCTCAACGAGATGACGCAGAGTCCCGACCCTACATGGAGGCCATGGAGACTATGCTTTTGCTGGGAACTTCGCGGCTCTATGTCGATCTCCGTGACCTCAAGGCGTACCCGCGCACGATCAAACTATGGCACCAGATACAGGCTTATCCCCAAGAGCTTGTTCCCATTATGGATCAAGCTTTGACAAACATGATGGAGGATCTTGCCCAGGCAGAGATGGTGAGACAGCGTTCTCAGAGCAGCGCTGGTGCCCGAGCCACCCCAATGGCGGCTACCCCAAGCTCGGAGCCGCAATATGCCAGTTCAGAGTTCGGCGGTCCAGCAACTCCCCGGCCGGGTGCCGAGCCTGAAAATGACTTGGAGGAGCAAGTAGCCCAGACAACTTACGCAATCCGCCCCTTTGGGCTGGAGAAGACAACAAACCTCCGAGATCTGAACCCATCAGACATGGACAAGCTGATTACTGTCAAAGGCCTTGTGATTCGGACGACACCCGTCATCCCGGACATGAGGGATGCACATTTCAAGTGCAGCGTCTGCAATCACTCAGTCACTGTCACAATCGATCGTGGCAGGATCAAGGAGCCGACTGAGTGCCCGCGGCAGATGTGTTCTGCCAAGAACTCGATGCAGATTGTTCACAACCGTTGTGCATTTGCCGACAAGCAGGTCATCAAGCTGCAAGAGACCCCCGACGAAGTGCCTGCCGGTCAGACTCCTCACTCGGTCTCCGTGTGCGCTTATAATGAGCTTGTGGACTTTTGCAAGGCTGGTGACAGGGTGCAACTCACTGGAATTTTCAGGGTCATGCCCGTTCGTGTGAACCCCCGTCAAAGATCAGTCAAGAGTGTCCACAAGACATATGTCGACGTTTTGCACATTCAAAAGGTCGACAACAAGCGAATGGGAGTTGACCCCTCAACGCTGGACCTGGCTGCTGAGGACGACGAGGTAGAGGCTGGAGAGGGAGATGCCAACATGCAGGAGACTCGTAAGATCAGCCCCGAGGAGGAAGAGAAGATTAGGGAAACTGCACAGCGAGACGATATCTACGAGCTGTTGGCGAGATCTCTGGCTCCGTCAATCTATGAAATGGATGACGTGAAGAAGGGAATCCTACTGCAACTGTTTGGAGGCACAAACAAAAGCTTCCAAAAGGGAGGCAGTCCAAAGTATCGTGGCGACATCAACGTACTGCTTTGTGGCGACCCTTCGACCTCGAAATCCCAGATCCTCCAGTATGTGCACAAGATTGCTCCTCGAGGCATCTACACCAGTGGCAAGGGCTCTTCCGCTGTGGGTTTGACAGCGTACGTGACGCGTGACCCCGAAACACGGCAGCTGGTACTCGAGTCCGGTGCCTTGGTTCTCTCGGACGGAGGTGTTTGCTGCATCGACGAGTTTGATAAAATGTCGGACGCCACACGATCAGTTCTCCACGAAGTAATGGAGCAGCAGACGGTTTCAGTGGCCAAGGCAGGCATCATCACAACCCTGAATGCTCGCACAAGTATCCTAGCGTCGGCAAACCCTATTGGCAGTCGATACAACCCCGATCTTCCAGTGCCGCAAAACATTGATCTCCCACCTACTCTTCTTTCTCGTTTCGATCTTGTGTACCTGATCCTTGACCGTGTTGACGAGAAGAACGATCGTCGCCTAGCCAAGCATCTCTTGTCGATGTACTTGGAGGATAAACCAGAGTCTGCAAGCTCTGCCAACGAGATTTTGGTAAGTCATCAAATCATATTCCATCCGTCAGTTGAGTTTGCCGTGCCTGTGAAGCTTTCTAACATCTATCCAACGTTACCGTAGCCCGTCGAATTTCTCACGTCGTACATCTCATATGCCCGCGCCAACATCCACCCCACCATCAGCCAGGAGGCGGCTCGCGAGCTGGTGGACGCCTACGTGGAGATGCGCAAGTTGGGCGAGGACGTCCGCTCTGCCGAGAAGCGTATCACGGCGACGACGCGTCAGCTGGAATCGATGATCCGTCTCTCCGAGGCGCACGCTAAGATGCGGCTCGCAACAGAGGTCAGCGCATCCGACGTCCGCGAAGCCAACCGTCTCATCAAGTCGGCACTCAAGACGGCGGCTACGGACGCTCAGGGCCGTATCGACATGTCGCTGTTGACTGAGGGCACGAGTGCGGCCGAGAGGCGACGTCGCGAGGACCTCAAGGCCGCCGTCCTGGGGCTGCTGGACGAGATGACAGCCGGCGGGCACCAGGTGCGGTACAGTGAGGTGGCCAGGAAGCTGAGCGAGGGTGCCAGCGTCCCGGTCGAGGCCAGCGATTTTGCCGAGTGCATAAGGGCATTGGAGATGGACGGCGCCGTCACCATATCCGGAGAGGGGCCGAGGAAGCAAATCAGGAGGATCACAGCCCAGGTTTGATCGGGAGAGTGATTGTATTGGGATGAGGATGAGGCCTTGCCTAAAGTGCAAGAAAGCCATGAGTGATGAGTTGATGTGTCTAGGTGGTTAATTGGGGTAATGATTTTCCATGTTAGTTGTTCTTGTTTTCTGTTGCAACACCATGTCAAAGATTCAGGGGACAGCAGGTGAGCAAAATAAAATTGAGGCCTGCTTGTTAATGCTAAAAGCTAAGATGTACAAGATTTATGACTGAAGGGAGATAGCAGTACAAGCTGCACTAAAAAACGTCAAAACATCAAGCCACACCATTGCCCGCCTCTACCCCATTCTTCCTCCCCGCCGCCACAGCAGCCCTTGTCTTGGCCAGCGCTTCCTCAACAATGGCGACGAGCTCAGCCTCGTCCTCGAGCCCGGCGCTCAGACGCACCTGCGCGGCCCGACAGCCGTACGCGGCGTGGTACCTCCCCTCCTCCTCGCCCGCGCAGTGATAGACCATGTAACTAAACGGCACGGCCAGGGTCCTGTGCGCGCCCAGGTGGCCGCTGTGGAAGAAGCCGCAGCCGTTGTAGAAGGTGACGGCGGTGTCGAGGTCTGCAAAGTCCACGCTGAGCAGACAGGCGTCGCCCGGCGCAAAGTCGTCGGTCGCGGGCCGCTTGAAGGCGGCGTAGTTTGCATACGTGCCGCCGTGGCGGGCGTGATTGACGCCCGCGACGACGTCGGTGGCGCGCGCCAGCGTCTCGGCCAGCGCCGCCGCGTTGCGGTTCAGGATGGTGCTGCGGGCCAGGTGGTCGGCGCTGTTGGACACGAGGGTCGCGGCGTCGGCGGCGAAGAGCTCGTTGCGGTGCTGCGAGGCAAGGGTGCGGGACAGGGCGCCGTAGTGCCGCGGCATGGACGGGTTCAGGACCACGGAGCCGCCCATCACGTCGGCGTAGCCGCTGAAGGACTTGGTCAGGGAGGTGATGATGACGTCGGCCACGGGGAGGACGTCGATATTGGCAAAGGAGCCGACTGTGTCGTCTACCACGAGGGGGAAGTTGTACTTGTCGGCCTGTTTGTGCCGTATATTTTGTTAGCATCATGTTTGTTTTCGTTGTGTACTGGTGAAGAATCGGTGTGGGAGAGTTGTCTTGATCAGGGATTCAGGGGTCGCGGGCTAGCAGACGAAACTTACAAGACTCCGCAGGCCTTTGAGATCGGCCGAGACGAGGATGGGGTTCGATGGAAACTCGACGAAGCAGTAGCTAACCTGCCTCCCATCCCGGTACTCGTCCTCGAGCCACTCGCCAACCTGAGAGATGAAGTCGTCGTCTTGGCAGGCGCCAAAGTGCTTCATCCCGTCACCTGCACCCTCGGAGAACTGCAGCCAGGTGTGCTTGAACAAGGCACCCAGGCAGAGCACCTTGCCCGGGCGGTAGGCCGCCATGGCCTCGTGGTGGCGCACAATGGCCGTCATGCCGCTGGGGTAGAGGTAGACGTCGTCGGGCCTGAGCTGCGCCGCGCGTGCTGGGTCGATGGGGGAGCGCTGCAGCAACTCCAGGATGCGTCGGCGGAGGGCGACGTGTGAGTCGCCTTCGGGTAGCCCCTCGGGCAGCGACTCCTCTTCATCTCCAGCACCCACACCCACCACCTCCAATGACGTGTCTATCACAGGCAGCAGCGCCTGTGCGAGCCTCGTCGACGTCCCCGAACCGACCAGCTGCCACGTGAACACCATAGCTTTGCGGTTTGCAGCCGGGCCAATGGTGACGTGAAGCTTGAGCGTGTCTGAGCCGAGCTTGATACGGACAACCGTCTCGGAGATCTCGGACGCATCCTTGATCCTGTCCTTGTCGTCCCGGAAGGAGGAGCAGGCGTGCTGCCTAGTCTTTTCCAAGGCGTCGGGACACGCCCATACGAAGCATGCCTGAGATTCTGACAGGCCCAGCTTTTTGTGGACGGCCATTGACAGCTGAGGAGGGGTTCGAGGAGGTTTTTTTTGGATCAGGATTAAGGTCTACATATATGTTTCATATAGGGAAGCTTTGCGCATACCTGTGCAACGACGCCAAACGGCCCAAAGCGGGGGTATATGCTCCGGACTTTTTGCAACAGGTCAACATCGCCTTTGATCAAACCCTGCACCGAATTCCATCCGGGAACGTGCGTCGTGATGGTATGGGGGCCTTCTGGCGGTACAGAATGTCCAAATTTTGTATCATTTGCTCCTTGCGTCTTGGCCATGGCTGTGGTCATAGTCATGGTCATGATTTAGCTCTGTCTTGTTTTCTTTTTTTGTTGATGAGCGAACACTTGTCGATTTTACTGCTCTCTTTTTTTTTGTTTTCGGGAATGGTACGACTTCATCTCTTATACAAGGCACCTACTTACCAACAAACATGGGGCGAGTCTGGCCATTCGTTTCTTTCTGTACGCGCCCGTTTAAACCCGACCCGAAGCTAGTCAGTTTCTGTATGTAGTCGGCTACTTCTCCAAACACCATTTCAGTCTCGGCCATTTTTTTCACCCCTTAAAATGTCCGTCTTGCAGCCAGCTCGGTGACTTCTTTTTCAGCCCCAGGACGATTCGGTTTCGGACCGGCTTCTCGACTACTAGGTCTAATTGACCAGCAGACAGTATATAATTCGTCGGAAATCATCCTGATTGATCTTTCTAAGCCTAGTCGACCTTATTATTGTCATCATTTTGCACATTCGCCAGTGAACCTGGGGTGTACTCATCGCAAGGCTGTTTCTTGTCGCGTACTGTCTCACAAATAAATAAGCTTACATTGGACGCATAGTCAGTTCAGATGATCCATATACTGTTTGTCCAAACAAGTAATCTTCTCGACCACCTCCAGTGACAACATTCAACCCAAAAACACTCACATGGGTGTCAACAAAGAACAGACAAGGGGAAAAAGAACAACACTACACTACAGGTCAAGATATAAAGGAAACTATATTCTAGGATGCAGGCCCGCCTATGTACACCATTACACGTTGACGCATACAAGCGTCCTCAACTGCTTTTTTTTTTCTTTTTCTTCCCTCCACAAACTCCTTAGCAAAGTACTGTCACAAAGGCCCTACCAAATACTTCTCTTGTACCCCTCGAACCCAAAGTTCAAAGCAACCGCAAGGAACAATGTCACACACAGAGCTGAAGGACCCAACTTGTCGTAGTACTTCGCCGATGCTCGGCGCGTGCGGATCGCCCGGCTTCTGTAGAGGTAGATAGCCACCGAGTATATCAAGCAAAGAATTGCAACAATCGTGAAGGCACCGGCTACCACAAATGCCATGCTGTTGGGCTTGTCGCCAAAGTTCAGCAATGTTGTAGCAATCATACCCACGTAAATCGAATACTCGAGCTGTGTAATCCGTTAGCATCCAGTGCCATGTGACTTGTTAAAACAAAAAACACGACTACTCACCCAACCCAAAAAGGTGCGCTCGGCGGCAAAGTACACCTTTGGTTCGACACGAACCGGCACATGAATCTTCTTGCCCTTGGGCGCCTTGAAGCGTTTCAGACTCGTGTCCTCGCTTCCCCAGAGAGCCTCATTGCGCTCGCTTCTCGGAATGGCCGAGCCTCGTGGGCGCGGGATGAGCGCCTTCGCCACTGCCAGCCCCGTATGCGCGGCTTTACCAGAATATATGGAAAACAGTGTCGAGTAGTAGTCCCAACCACCCACTCTCCGCGCCTCCTCTAGCCTAACGTCTTCATCCTCCTCCACGTCCGAGTCGTAGACGGGATAATCCTCATCAGCCACTGGCTGCGCCACAGTCTGGTCTTCAACGTCTTGTGCTCGCTGACCACGGTGAAGTCCCCGGCTGGACGATTCACCATTTCCGTTGGCAGCATGCGAGCTGGCCACACCATTCTTGCCTGCATCTTCTGCCTCCTCCTCGTCCGAATCAAGCTCGTCCTCTTCATCGTCGGTGGTGGCTGTTGCTGCCGAGTTGGCTGCCGGTCGGTGGATGCCGAAGTTGTGCGTCCGTGGTTTTCTGATGTCAACATCCATTTGCGGGTGCCAAAAGGGCAACAGATTAATTCTGTCCTCAAACAGGCTCGCACATCCATGGATGAATTTCGAAAACTTGGGCACCGACTCTACCAGGTGGCTCGAAATGAGCTGGCGCACCCAGTCTGGTGGTTGCTGTCCCACATGTGTCTGCAGCTTAACCTCCAGCACGGCATAGGGGAACCGAACAATGTCCTCGGGCGGCAGCTGGCTGAACGGGTGATCGATCCCAATGTCCATCCGTCGCCAGTTATCACCAGCACGCTTCTTGCCATCCAGGTCATCTTCTCGTATCATGCAGAGCTCAGTATCGAGCGAGATACGCACTCGTGCATCCGCCGGCAACTGGAAAGCTGTGCGGTTGTAAAATGACCGACACACTGGCTTGTAACCCTTCTTCAGCACCGAATACTGAATCTCGGCCGCGAGACGCTCTTGCTCATCGAGCACTTTCTGGGGCTTCTTGCCTTCCCGACGCGCCTTTTCAAACACAGCCGCAGGTAGGAGGTCTCCCTTCATGTACGAGTTCACATTCTTCTCCTTGATGGGGAAGCGCGCCTTGACCGACTTCTCGCCCGTCCAGTCTTCGCGATGCGTCTTTCGTTCAACAAATATCGTTTCCGTGTCCATGCCGCCGTACCAACGAAGACGGATGGCCTCGGCCCCCTCCGTCTTTTTGAGTCGCCCCTCATAAAGTTCCCATGTGTCCGGGTTGTCGTAGTAGATCGATGTGATGGCCGAGTCAGCTACCTCGAATTCCTTACTTGCGTTGAAGACGAGGACCGGTAGGTGCTTGAGGATGATGAGCTTCAACTCGGTAACGTTGTCCGGGTGAACCCAATACTTTGTGGTGTTTCGGACAAAGCTGGCCTGTCCGCCACCAGCTGCGCTGTCACCCTGAACAGGATTGCCTCGTGTGCGGGCCAGGTCATACAGCTTTGAGAGCTTGACAACCTGAGCGTCATAGTTCTCCTTGTAGAACGGCTTCGCCTTCAACCGACTGTCCCAGACGGGCTTCAGATGCCAGCCAGTCATTTTCTACATTACAACAAGCGGAGGAAAGGTCAGCATAGAACCCCCGCGCAACCACCCATCTAGGCGCTGGCCGCAAGGAGGAGCATACGTACGTCATGCTTCTTGATAATCTTATAAAACCCAGTGTAGTTGACTTGAACAAACTTGGCAAGGTCGTGGACGTCTGCGATGATATCGCTCAGATCCGACTCGTGGAGGTCAAACTCCTCCTCGGTAGGGCCAGGACCGGTGCCGCGTTCGTTTTGGCGCCTGATGGTATCCATAACCTCCTTCTCGCAGACGGCGATCCTCCTGGTGATCTCGATGGACTTGACCTGCTGCTTCTGGTGGATCTTTTCGAGTTCCGCCTCGAGCTTGCGCACGAAGCGAGTCTCATCATCCTCTGACCATTCCCGGACTCCCGTGTCCTTTTGGATCGGTCCGCTCGGTTGCTTAAGCTCAGCTTTGAGGCCCGGGTAGTCGAGGTAGTACCATTGGTACTCGGGTATTATGCTGGCCCGCAGCTGCTCGGCGAACTTCATGACGACGACGTTGGGCCGGTCGAGATGGTATGGACCGGACAGTCTGGTCGAGTGCCAGCTTCGCTTCTTTGTGGCAAGATCGTATTCAATAATTAGCATGGGTCGGGACGGTTGTCGAAGCTACCAAAGGGCGGCAAGGTAGCGCAAAACAAAGCGAATTCCAAAGAATTACGCCATTGATAGGCTTGTTGTCGTCTCTCGAGGGCAATGCGGTTGAGGTATAGAAAAAAGGAAGGGGAGCTGGTACCGTAAATAGTATTCGCCCAAGGAGGTAGGGCAGCCAAGATATCCGATGAGCACCTTAGCTGGGCAAGTAAGGTACCGACTGTAGTAATATAGGTAGGTACACAGTACGTTCCCAGGGCAGAATTAAAAGCAATGGGAACCAGGCGGGTGACTCTGGCGACGGCAACCAAAATGATGTCCTTGCTCTGAGGACCAGTTTCGTAGTTCAGCGCTAACTGGGTAGGTTGTGTTAGCTCTTTGCAGGAGCTTGCGGGTCGGCTCTTGCTGTGGCTACCCGACCTTGGTTAGCATCTGTGGTTCGCGACTGGCTCGTTTCGCGGGACAGTCCAATAGGCGCTCGTTCGTAGGGTGAGAAAAAATAAATAAAATACAAAAATATATCAATTGAAAAAAAATCTGCAGCTACTAATTAATTTGGCGCTGAATGTGGATTAGGTACGGAGCGTGCTGCAGACAAACATATCTCAACCTTGGCCATGCTGTGGTGAGCATCGCCACCGAGGAAGTGAAGCTTTTGGACCAGGGAGGTCGTGTGCTCAGTTCGTGACTGAGTCCCCACTATTGCCGTCCACGTTTTTCAAGAATGCTTCTGATTGGTCAATGGTTACAGTCTCGATCTCGACTTGACAGGGATCATGGATGAGCCCGTTGGAGACTCGGCGCCTTGAACCCCACCTTGTACCCGTTGCCCGTTCACTCAGCGCACTGTCTTCGAGCCGGTTATGCGCGTCAAAAGTTCTAGACAGCCGCCTCTGCCATGGATCTTGTCGATCCAGGGCAATTAATGATATCAGGTAGTCCATTGATACAGGGTAGGTTTTCCGACTGAAAAAGTTGAGTCAAACAAACCCGATGCGCGGTCCACACCATGACGGCTCGGGCCCGGAAGCCAAGTCCGTCAAAGTGCCCCGCATTCCTGCCGTAGCAAGCCGGAGGGGTCCGTCCTAGAAAAAAAAAATCGCAAGAAAAAACAGTCTGGAAATTGCGCCAAAGTGCCGTACATACACACACCGACTCCAACAACATTTTCACCCTCTCAATCAACCATACCAAGCTCTCCTTATCCCAGTTTACCCACCATGGCCACCGCCGCACCCCCAACGGCGCCGGCCGCCACCGCACCACCCCAAGCCCAGCCGCGCATATCACCATCCTGCCCCGAGGAGACGGCCGCGATCCTCCGCGCTGCAGCTGCCCACGATGCGCCCTTGCTCAAGAAGCTGCTAGATGAGCCCGGCAAGGCCAGCGTGCAGGACCCAGAGACGCGCGAGACCCCGCTGCACGCCGCCGTGCGGGCTGCCGCCGGCACTGCCGCCGACGACACTGCAACCATGGACCTGGCGCGCAAGACCCTAACGGAGCTGTTCTGGTCCGGTGCCATCTGGAACGACGTCGACGACAAGGACGAGACGCCCGGATGTGTGGCGCTGCGTGAGGGGCTGGACGACCTGTACGCCATGTGCCGCGACGCCGGCGTGCGCGCCGAGATGCTGTTTGGGCTGATGGACGGCTACGAGGCGCTCTCGAGCGGCGACAGCGAGATGGAGCAGGAGGAGGCAGTGGAGGTGGTGGACTTGGATATTGAGAATGGCGAAGAGGCGCCGGAGCTCGTCGACGTGGATGCCTTGAAGGCCGCGGTCGTCGCCGACGCCCCGACGGAGAAGCACACCGTCGAGAGCGAAGCCTACCTCGCGTCCAAACTGACCTACAACGCTGGCGCGCTGGTTGACGATGCCGGCAACGGCGTCATGATGGCTTGGGAGACGGATATCATGCGCCGCAGCGTCGATGCCCTGCTGCCTGAGCTGCCCGCTGGCAAACGGATCCTGAATGTCGGCTTCGGTATGGGAATCATCGACAGCATGTTTGCAGAAACAAAGCCGTCCCGGCACCACATCATAGAGGCACATCCCGCCGTGATCCAACATGCCAAGACCGCACCGGACTCAAAGTTCGGCGCGGCTTGGGAAGAGTCCGGGCCTGAACCGGGCGCCTTCAAGATGCATCAAGGCAGATGGCAAGACGTCTGCCGTGAACTCCTCGAGGCTGGAGAGGTATACGACGCAATCTACTTTGACACGTTCGGTGAGGACTACAGCCAGCTCCGCATGTTCTTTACCGAGTTTATACCAGGTCTGCTTGATTCCGAGGGTCGATTCGGTTTCTTCAATGGACTGGGAGCCGACAGGCGAATTTGCTACGATGTTTACATCAACGTTTCTGAGATGCATCTAGCTGAGGCAGGGCTCGATGTAGACTGGACCGACGTCCCTGTTGACATGGATCGAATGGCCGAGGCTGGCAAAGGAGAGTGGGAGGGTGTTAAGAGGAGGTACTGGACTCTTGACAGTAAGTTTGCACATCTTCCCTGGATGCCCTCCTTGTCACGGATATCTAAACGTGAATCGATCCTATGCGAGGTCTGTGCTAATCCATTACTGGCAGATTATCGCCTACCAGTGTGCACCTTTTTGGGCTGATGATCCAGACTTGTGTCCAGTATTGCCATTAATTATCTTAAGTCCGAGGTGTTTCGCAAACCGATTTTGGCACAACAACTCTCAACCCCTTTTATAATCAGTTCACGATATCCGCATAAATACATAGATCTTGAAGGGATGGGAAAGGGGTTTTAGGTTGTTTCTCGGGACATAGGGCGGAGAAATCTATCAAGGTCTACAATCTGGATAGCTGCGTATGGGTTTGGTTCATGATCCGTTGCAATAGTGTGGTGCATCATGAGACCGACGTACGCCGAATCCCGTTGAGGGACAAACTGTCACCTCACTTAAAGTTCTCTGGGTTGCTGATGCCGTGGAAATTACCCTCTTTGGCCCTCTTTAGCGTCAACGCAGCAATGAGCGCGGCACCTACACCACTGCCATCCTCAGCCGCAAGAATCTCAATAGGATCCTCCTCCTTGGGATCCTCCTTTGCAGGCCAGTCGAGGATCTCCCTGAGGGCCTGGGCACCCCGCTGCTTGAAGTTGGGATACTTGTTGAAGACAGATCCATCGGCGCCCACATGGCAAGAGCGGTAGTTCTTCTTCTTGCAGATTGCGGCCACACCGCATGCTGAAAGTCTGGCAGCTCGAGTGCCGATCAGCTCCGCAGTGCGTCGGATGAGTTCGAGCTCGTTCCGGTTAGGAACCAAGTTGAGCTTGTCCTGGAACAGGTCCAAGGTCTCGGACAGGTTCTCCCAGGGGTCGCTATGTTCATGTTAGTATTCCTTTTGGGGTACTCATTTTTGCTAGTTTATCAACTGCGGGAAACTTACTCCTCGATAGCTGAAAGGAACGACGAGTCGAGGGTGTAGGCGCGTCGCAACTTGGAGATGTCCTGGTTCTTGAAGATGCGGACCTCATGGTTGTCATGCAAGTCAACCAGAATAAGACGGAAAATCTCTCCCAGGTATAATCCGGCGATCATCTTCTCGAACGCCTGTTGTCCAGGCCGGGGAGAGTCCTCGTCGATTTTCACGTCGTAGGGGGTCCTCGGAAGAACCTTGTGCTGGTTGTCGAAAGCACCCCATTCACAATTGATAGCCATGGGCGTCTCTGGGGGCAGGTTCATATGCGCCAGCTTGGGAATAGAACCACATTCCTCCATGTAAGCAGCATTGCAACCAGTGCCAAAGATGCAGCCAATGCGCATTTGGGTGTCCGTATAAGCCGAGGCAATGAGGGTGCCAGTGGTGTCGTTGATCAGAGCCACGAGTTTGACGGGCACGCCCTGGTTGCGGTCCTTAGTTTGGGCCCTTCAGCTTGTCACATATTTATCGGATACCATAACTCACCCTCTCAGACAGTGCCTTCATCAGCATTGGCGCGACATTCTTTCCTTCGACGCCGGCGATATCGAAGCCTTTAGTCCATCGCTGCAGGATGCCCTCATCGACGTAGTTCTGAGTTGCAGGGTAAGAGAAGGTGAAGCCCAAAGGCAGCTTCTCAATCTTCTTTGGGTCTCCATGGTGAGTCTCAATGAACTGGAGCAGGCAGTCGGCGATATAGTCCCAAAGCTCATCGGACTGGCCGGTCTTGAGCTCTTCGGGCATCCGGTATTTGGATTGGATAATGTCAAACTCCGACTTCTGGTCAGTGAGCGTGATTTCGCAGACCCTCAGGTTTGTACCACCCATGTCAAGGGCCAGAAATGTCCCGGTCTCGTAGCCGTCCGGGAAGGACATGACCCACGTAGGGTTCATAGGCTGTGACCAAATGTCAGTTGTGAGCTCTACAATGGGTTTTGGTATCCATCTCCATGGCGTCATATTTTGTTCATTCGAACAGAGCCTTGCTTGCAGGCCAACTGAGGTCACACACTCACAATGTCCCCGCCTTCTACACTCAACCCCCGCTCAAGCTCGCCGACAAAGTGATTGGTGATTTGCTTGAGCTTGGCGGTATCTACAGTGAACATCTCCTCAAGGTCCTTGATCTCCTTGACGAGATCCTTCGGAGCGTCCACCATGGTGCCTGTTCAGTATTCTCAGTCAGTTTCAAAGAGCTCGGAATATACTGAGCAGCGGAAGTGCATGCCTGCGCGAGAGTTGTGAGGTGAATATGACTGGTGTTGTCTCCTAGTGGAAACAAAGGTCCCGTTGTTCACAGTCCACGACATCTCGAGATTTCACTAGCTGCTTACGCCCTTGTTCAAGCTGTTCCTCTGGGTGCGACAGGGGTGAATGATTCAAGAGGAAGTTTATATCGAGATGATAAGTGTTGAGCTGAAACAGGGATGATGGAGGTACAAAAACAAAAGCTTGTGTTGAATTGATTCTCACACTTGGAGGCCGGAGTAGAGCTTAGGCGGCTGAGTTGGAAGCTCGAGGGAATGTTTATTGCAGGCTCACCAAGTGCCCGAAGAGGTAAGTAGCTTTGGATTTCGTAATCAACACTGCAGTGCTTTTGCTCTTGGATAGAGCATGACAGTGCGAACTGGCGCAAAGTGATCTATGTGGAAATACTGGATGCGGGACAGCGAGCTAAATGTTGAGGCGCAGGCAGATTGAATGGGAAAGGATTGTTTTGACAAGTGCTTGAGGGTGCAAGGAGACGAGTGAACAGGCAAATTTGTGGTGTGCCGGGGGGTGTGATGCAATAGTGTCGTGCGTGAGAAGCCGCTTCCACTACCAGCGGTATTTCCCCTCTTTACCAAGCCTTTGAAGAATTCGGGTATGTCTCCTCGGATCGCTTGACGCCTGCCTGGTTTGGTATGGTTGGTTGGCTTGGTATTCGGGAGTGCATGTGGCTGGCTGTCGTCGGATTGGATGTTCTTCCAGCAGTGCTTTCTTCTGTGTGAGTCGAATGGTGACTACAGCTAGAAGCTTCTGTCTTGGGGTCCATCCTCGAGCCAAACTCAAAATTAAATAGTTCTGATAGCAGTAAAGAAAGTTGCCCTTGAGTGACCGAATGAAAAGGGATTGTGACACCCAGCAACTCCAACCGCCATGATGTTCTGTTCATTGCCCAAAATGGCCCAGAACGGGCTGTCCGTTGTTCTCTGTATAATAAGCGAGGCCAAGCGACCACAAGAAGATCGCCCGGCACTGCCCAAGATCGGAGTAGTGTTGGGTCACACTAAACCTAGAGAAGCCTGAGGAATTTATGTACGCCAGAATGGAAACAAAACATGTGAAGAAAATAACTTACTGCCCCTGCGTGGTGGCGGCTTCTTCGGACCCAAGCCTACCATTTTGTCGTGGACTGTCGGTTGACGTAGGTAAAATATATATAGAATATGGATAAGACCCTACAACGTCAAAGTAGGGCGTATGGGCGTATTGATGTTACCAAAATCTCAAGCACTCAGGCAATGAGCAGGTTAAGGACTTTGTAGGTATTTAAGTGTACTATGCAGCTGTTGGGTCGTTAGATTGTTCTTGTTGAAGAAAGATATACGCCGACAAGAACATGAATGAACTCATGTGCCCAAAGCAAAATAAGTCACCGACTGGAGCATTATCTAATCTCGAGGCTCCGCAAAATGAAGCGTGAATCGCAGTAAACCACAAGAGCTACCTGCTAAGGCTGCAAGGGAGTAGATTGTTACCTCATACGTTGTATGTACCTTTCTTTTCCTTGCTGAGCCAGACAAAACACTGGCTGTGAGCAGAAAATTTTATTAAACCCCGCCGCTCAATTGAAATGGTTGGAGAAACGCACCTACTGTTTTAGACTTCTCCTACCTAGTGTAAGGTACCTACCGCCCTGGTTTGTTGTGTAAAAATATCTCGTGCCTAAAGGCAGGTACAACACAATGACAGCAGAGGGATACCGCGGGGCAATTGCGATGAGGGGTCGGTCGTACGATACAACTGCAGTTTTGCCAAGCTGAAATGACGCAGCTAGGTACCAGGGTACCTGGCAATTAGATAGGTATTGATTAATTAGGTAGGTAGATATGACATCCTGGAGACGTGGCGCAGCGGTTGATTCACCAGCCACATCTTCGACATCTCATGTGGCACATGAAACGCAACGTAAGCTTCTTGATCCCTGCACGACACGGGACAGGGACAGCTACAATCGATTGATGCAAGCTGTCTCGAAGCGTGAAGCGGGTCGGCTTGGTTAGTTGGTTTGGTATATTTCATCGGCGTCTCGACGGATCTTTACATCGAGCATCCGACGTCACGAGATACGACTGTGACGATCCAATTGTAAACGGGGAAGCGCCGCCAGTATCGTTGATGACCACTTTCGTTTCATTTGATTCACAATGAAGCTCTGGACAGCCATCCCGGCTGCGCTGTCGCTCCTCAGCTTCGCGACGGCAAGCTCCGTCCGCCTTCCTTCGACCTTTAAGCCACCTCAAGTCTTCAAGAACGTCAACCTGGTTCATGTCATATCTCTTGAGAAGATATATGCCAAGGAGCAGGTCAATGTCCTGATTGAGAATATCGCCAGCACTCCTCAGGATGAGTACTTTTTCCCGTTTACGATCGACGAGCTGTCGCGGGTGGGCGGGTTCGAGGTGAAGGACCGGAAGAACGAAGATGCAGGCCCATTTACGGTGGAAGCAGTTGAGTTCGACCCAAAGAGGTAAGCATTCTGTCGGCCTCAATCTGAGATGCTTGTTTAGCGATAGGTCTTGGAAGATGGTGCTGACGATTCTTCCCCTTCAGCGACCTGCAGTACTACCGGATACGATTGCCTACTCCACTAAAAGCTGGAGGTCAGCAGACATTGGGAATCACCTACAACATCCTGAAGGCGGTTAGGCCGCTGCCTGCGCAAGTGACCCAGGACGGGAGCCAGTTCCTTGCGTACCGCTTCTCTGCGTACTGTCCGTCGGCCTATGTCACCTCGAAGCAAAAGACAGAAGTCAAGTTCTCTTCATCTAATGTCCCCGACTACACCAAACTTCCCTCCGTCGATGGCGACAAGCCCAACCCGGCAAAGCAGGGCTCCAAGCTCACCTATGGCCCCTTTGACGAGAAGCCTGCCGGCGCTGTCGAGCCCGTCCAGGTCAGGTTCGAGTTCACCAAGCCCGTGACGCACATTGCCCGCCTGGAGCGGGATATTGAGGTCAGCCACTGGGGTGGAAATGTTGCTTTCGAGGAGCGCTACACTCTTTTCAACATGGGCGCCAACCTCAGCTCGCAGTTCAGCCGTGTCAAGTGGGCCACCCAAAGCTACCACAACTCTCCCACACATGCTCTCAAGGAAATCAAGTTCCCTCTTCGTGTGGGCAGTGCCGATGTGTACTACTACGATGTCATCGGCAATGTCTCTACCTCGAGGTTTCGCAGCAACAAGCGTGAAGCCCTTCTGGAGGTGAAGCCGCGTTACCCCATCTTTGGTGGTTGGAAGTTCCCTTTTACCATCGGATGGAATGCCGATGCCAAGAACTTTGTGCGCCGTACTAGCGAGGGTAAATACGTGCTCAACGTGCCTTTTCTGGAGGGACCCAAGCAGCCCGAAGGTATCGAGTACAGCCAGGTTCAGTTACGACTGCTGCTTCCCGAGGGAGCCACGTAAGTAATCCAAAGCACAAGTTGGTAAATTGAGATAATAGGAACGACGGCACTAACTGAAAGACTTAAAAACAGTAACGTAAAGTACCACACCAAGACCCCTTCTTCATCGATCATGTCTGTTGAGGTTGGAACGCAGAAGACGTATCTGGATACAATCGGAAGGACATCTTTGGTGATCACAGCACACAATCTCATTGATGAGCACCGCGACCGGGAGCTTGTAGTATCATACGACTACTCGCTCGTCGCAAGCTTGCGGAAGCCCTTGGTGATCTTCACGAGCATGATGGGCGTTTTTGCGCTCGTCTGGGCTGCGGGCCAAGTCGAAACCAAGTTTTCTTACAAGAAGTAGATGAGAACTGGCCGGTATTTAGAAGGGGAAGCCTGCGTTATGACGACGAGTTTTACAAAGGAATTTGATGATGCAAAAAGGAGACTCTCAGGCTTTGTTTGGCGCATATGTAATACCAATCTGACTCGGAAGGGAGATATAAAACAAAAAAGGTTCGCATTTCAAGCCTTGCTGAGAAGCGTGCTGCTTGCTTCGCCCTGTTGCTTGGTTCCTTATTTGTTCGGTGACTCAAGATCCATGACTGTTTTAACACCAGCTTACAGCTGCCCGGTTATTTATAATGAACCATACATGGCCAGCTGAGGCAGTCAGGAGGGACTTCAGCCCACAGACCCTTTGCTTTTTTGGTCGATAGGGCTGCATTACGCTCCGCCGAGGCCGCGCCCAACTAGGGAGTACTATAAGCAGATCGTACTCCATATGTACTTGATTGAAGCTGCATGAGCACTCTCCCTAGACTAGTTGCAATCGCCGAATGCCCGCCCACATAATCGAAAAGCGAAAATGTCTCAGGTCCAGCAAGGCTTATCGGGGGTTTTGGGAGAGAGACAAAAAAACGACATTCTTCACCGATTCTTCGTGGCGTGTTGAAAAAAAGACTGAAAGATACTTATGATGTCCTCTTTTGACGGCCTCCCTAAGATCTGCTCGCGAGTCTTTTCGGCATTACCTCATAGCTCCTGCACGACAAGCAGGGATTGCCAGGGGTCTTTTTTTGTTCAACTTGGTTGTTGTGCAGGGTCCCCATCCTCCCCGCAAGCCCACTCAATACGGGTGTGCTGTGCAGTGTGTGCTGCAGCCGGCGCCCGGTTTTTTCTCTAAACTTTACGATGATGGTACGGTAACCCAGCCGGTTGGTAAAAACCAAGTTGACAAATGAGTTTTTGTTTTTGTTGTTGAAGATGTGGTCGTATTTTGCGCCCCATTCTGTTGCGGCAGTGCTACCGTATTACGAAGGACGGCCATGGACTTCTCTTATTTTCCTTTCTCAATTCCCTGCATATCTGATTGACTCGCGCTAAAAACCAGGCGGAATAGCTCCATTTTGGCAATTGGGGGCGCAGGCATAGGTAGGCGCGTGAGGGAGTGGGCGTGGGTGTGGCAGATGACTGACTCCCTGACATGCGTAGACGAGTGCAAGTCATCCCGTCTATCTCTATTTTTTTTCTAACCCTTGCCCATGGGCTTTGGTCGCCTTGTTTAAGGGTGGTATGCGTTCCGACTAAAAAAAGAACGACACTTGCAGGCTTTTTGGATATAAACCAGTCGGCTCCTCCCTGTTCAGGGTCGTCTTTCTTATTTTTTCCCCCGTGTTCCTGGATCATAGCCTTTTGGTTTCCCTGGATTTGAACGCTTTCTTTGCCGTCTACAGTTTACAAAGATAGTAGCTTTTCACAATAGCATACTACAACATCCCGCTACCGTACAACATACCTCTACACAACATTAGCTGCAATCGCGCTACCAGATCCGTTGTCCCAACCACAAAACAAATCCGGTTCTCTGGCTCTGCGTCTAGCCGCCAAATATTCAGATATCCGCCTACCACACATAAACCCCACCGTCTACCAATTTGACGACCACCTGCCACCCAAGACAGTGCCAATATGTGCTTCGGTGCAGAGCCCTCCAAGACAAAGTACTACTACCGGGAGGAGATCGTTCCCCCGAGGAGATCTCATCATCACCACCACCACCATGGACATCATCACCACGGGCATCACCACCACTCGCCCAGGTCTTCGTACGTGAGCGTCTCGTCGCACAGGTCTCACCACGGCCACCACAGTAGCCACCACCACCACAGCCCGCGCGCCAGCGGGCCCGTCATCTACCAGCGCAGCAGCGAGACCACGAGCAGGCGATATGTCTGATTGGGGCGTGCGCTTCTTGCGTGGCTTTTTGTGTCATTTATCATTGTTTTCTTCTCCTCTTTTTCATGGCCCCACGATTTTTGTATTCGGGGCTTGCGAGGCTGTCTGCTGTATAGACGCTGAAGGCCTTGTGGGTTCATTTGGTTCCTTCCATTTCTTCCACTCCCAATTGTGTAAGCTCTTTAATCATCTTTTGTATTTTCATTTGCGCCTGTCTCCATTCCTAGGACTTTTTGTCCTTTTATCTTCACATCAGGACCGTGAACGGGACTGGCGGCTATTGCGCTTCCAGGAGCGTTATTCTATTTTGTTTTATTTTTGTCACGAGGATGGATTTGATGCAGGCGTTCGGAGGGACGTGTTGTGTTACAAGGCATTGGACAAACTGGGGTTCACGGATCTACCAAAGTTATATAGGGCAAAATGCATGTATGAGAGATGACAGCAGTTTGAAGATTTGACTGATCACGAGCTACTAGATAACGAAAAAAAATTACCATATTTCAAACCCGTTAACCAACATACCGGTACCTGCAAAATAGAGACTTGAATTTTGGTCTAATTAATTACCGCATCCCTAAAACTGAACAACGACACGGATCCGGTTCTAAAGCCTATGACGTCATGCACCGATCGATTGGCACCCTTTCCTTCCCAAGGCTGTCAATCTCCTCATCTTAGCCTGCCTTTGCCTGGCCTTTTCTTTGGTTCCGGTTCCGTCATCGAACGCATTTGGTTCATTGCTAGCTAACAGGTACCTTACCCGTTGGAGGGGTATTACTATTCCCAGGGGGAAAAAGGAGCACCTTATCTAAAAAAGATGCTTTGTCTCTCCAAGCAAGGCCGGCTTTCAGGTGGGCTTTCACTATTTGGCTTGGTTGTCGTCATGCCAGCTGCGACCTTTGAAAGCGAATGGGTAAGATGGAGTTGCGCTATTGCGCGTCAGAGCTTGTTTGCCAGTTTAGTGGCGTGACCTCTTATAGTAAGAGACCACTGGCAATGACAGTGATGTACTGAGGGAGAAAAAAACAATATCTTTATGAACATCACTTCCACTTCCTTTGATCTGTTTCGTCCGTTTTGATTCCATACCTTCCTTCTACGAATAGAGGTGAAGCTTTGTGCTTACCCCAGACAATTGATCAATACGTGCAGCACAAACTATAGACCCCGGCTGTGCAACACTTACCCGGATCGTGAGATTTGGTGAGTACTGCCGACATGAATCTGATTTGATATGAGAAGCACTTGCCTCAGCGTGGATATGCACTAGCATTACCATGCGCCTGATTTACCCTGGCTATTTGTTCACAGCTTGCAGCTCGGAAAGTGCTACCTCCAGGAGACAGGTTCCCGGTTTTACCGACTGTGGCAAAACTTCAACCCAAATCTGGATCGTGCAAGCTGACCACACGTCGGAATTAAAGACAGACTGGCTTCCGATAAAAAGAAAAAGACAAAAGCCTTTAACAAAACAAGATGTGAGCCGAGTATAGCCCCCGTCCCCGGCCATTAGCCGAAAAAAAATACTTACTACCAGTTTTCTTTCCACACGCCTTCCCAGGAATCGAAGCTTCTCCATACGCTCCAGCAAAGGGCAGCGCTCAGGCGCGCAGAATGGCGGAGGCGCACACGCGAACCGCAACCGAGGCGGGTTCCTCAAGTCGCTGCGCGGCCCGCTCAACAATCAGCCCGAGCTCTCGCGCCGGCTGTACAAGCTCATCAAGTCGGAGAACACGCTAGTCGGGGCGCACGAGACCGCCGGGCGGGAGCGCATCTCGATCGCCACACAGCTGTCCGAGTGGGGCGAGCGCACTCCTGACCCAGCCGTCGCCGACCTTTCGGACAAGCTGGGCGTCGTTCTGGCCGAGGTGGGCGAGCAGGAGGATGCATACGCGCATGCGATCGAGGACAGCCGTTCCATGCTCAAGCACATTCGCAACACGGAAAGGAGCGTTCAGCCCAGCCGGGAGAGTCGGGGAAAGCTAGTGGATGAGATTGCACGCCTCAAGAGCAAGGAGCCGCAGAGCGCGAGGCTGGTGATCCTTGAGCAGGAGCTCGTCCGGGCTGAGGCGGAGAATCTCGTGGCCGAAGCGCAGCTGTTCAACATGGTAAGCTTGATTGTCTGATATGTTTTCACAAAAGTGCATCCCACCCTACTCTACTGCATGAGGTCTCTCACACTTATGCCCGTCCCACAGACAAGAAAAAGCCTCAAGGCAGCCTACGAAGCCGAGTTCCTCGCCACCATCGAGCGTGCCGAAAAACAGATAATCCTCGCGCGCCACGGCAGAAGACTCCTTGAGCTCCTCGACGAGGAGGCAGTGGTTCCGGGGGCAGCCATTCCCGAGTACCATGGAGCAGCGGACAGTCGGCAGATAGTGTGCGACTGCGAAGACGACCTCGGGAACTGGCGGCCAGACTACCGCTTGGAGTCTGAGCAGGCGGCGTCGTCAACTCCGGCGATGAGCGAGACCAACGGCAGCAAGAAAGAGGCGACCGTGGCTCCGGTGCCAGCAACCACCACAGGTAAGAAGGTCCCCATGACCTTACCCGGGTCGGAAGCGAGCAGGAAGAAAAGCTAAAGCAGCACACGGCAGAAGCTGAACAATCTCCGGTGATTAACCAGAACGGGAAAGCGAGTGAAGTGGCGTAGGTGGCCAGCCCACATAGCATTTCCAGCGCGGGCTGTGCGTCGTTCACGCTGCTCGAGGACGTGGGGAGTATCGATGTTGAGCAAGAGCAGGCCTTCGGCGACAACAGCGACGCAAAGGCGACGAAGCTTGACGCGGTATGGGCCAGCGCTGATTGTACCTTGGTTTCTGGCTCTCCAGAGAAGGAGCTTATTGTTTTTCTGTAATTTTCATGCTGGTTATACCTTTTTTTTAAGACATTGCTGGAAAGGAGTTGACTTTGATGGAATTTCAATCTGGAGCAAATATATTTACGACGTGATGAGGAGAGTGATGAGAGTATGAATTTATCTTTGGGTTAGAATGAGCTTGACGTTCGATATAGGTTCCGAGCCGAAGGCAATGAGTTGTGCAATGGACTGAATTGTAGTAGCTTTAAGGAATAGACAAGTCTGTCCTGAACTATGTGCGGCAAGTCAAGTAGTTGCTCCGTTGAGAACTTCAGATGATGGCTGCTGTACAGTTGAAGTGGAGATGCCTGCCGAATTATGGGGCCGTATCATCGGCGCCGGGGAGTGGGCCCATCACAAAGCTTCAGCGGTCCACCTCCCGGCGATTCTACAACGGGCCTTGTTCTTTCCACATCAAGTCCAAGACGCACTGTAATTACCTAATAGCCAAAATCGGCCGAGATATCTTACGAAACCTGTGCTCTTTCGGATATTTATAGACATTTTCCGACACGACAGGAAGGCTTTTCCAGCCCGTCGCGATGCTGTCCAGGCCATCCACCACACGTTACATCTGCCGAAGGTGTAACGACGTCGTCAAGAGGTCAAGGACAGCGGCGCGTTCATATGCAAGCAGCGCCGGAGCCAAGCCCGATATCTACGATGTCGTCTGTGTAGGAGGTGGCCCAGCTGGGCTTAGTTTGTTGACTGCCCTCAGTAAGTACTCAACACCCTTTTGCCTACCTTGTGCAAGCTACCACCTAGCTCTACTCTACCTTGTGGGTAGCCTCGAAACTGACAATGATGCTTTCAATTTCTCTATAGGGGCAAATCCAGCAACCGCCGGGCTTCGAATCGCCCTCGTCGAGGCGCAAGATCTCTCCAAGCTCCGAAACTGGAGCCTTCCTCCGAATCGGTACTCAAACCGATGCAGCTCCCTCACCCCCTCATCCGCACACTTTCTCGACTCGATAGGCGCATGGTCACGCCTGGATCGGCAGCGCGTGCAGGCATACCAGGAGATGCAGGTCTGGGACGGCGTCACGGGGGCCCGCATAGAATTCGATTGGGCAGGGACGGCAGAGGCGGCGCGCGGCAACACCATCGCCTACATGGTGGAGAACCTCAACCTCACGTCGGGCTTGCTGCGGCGCCTCGAGGAGCTGGGCGGTGTTGACGTGTTTGACAATGCGAGGGTCGAGGATATTGCGCTCGGCAAGGATACAGAGGACATGGACCTTTCCGAGTGGCCCGTCGTCAGCCTCGCGGGCGGCAGGCAGCTGTTTGCGAGGTTGCTGGTCGGCGCGGATGGCGCCAACAGCCCCGTCAGGTCTTTTGCTGGCATTGATGCCAAGGGGTGGGACTATGGCAGGCACGGAGTGGTGGCTACTCTAAGGCTCGAAGACGACGTCGCAGCACATGACAGCATGTACAGGGTTGCGTACCAACGTTTCTTGCCCTCGGGTCCGATAGCCTCGCTCCCCATGCCGGGTAACTACTCCACGTTGGTGTGGTCTACAACACCTGCATACGCCGCACTCCTCAAGAGCCTCTCGCCAGCCGACTTCACCGCCATGGTCAACGCCGCCTTCCGCCTGAGTCCCGTGGACCTCGAGTATATGCACACGATACCCTCCGGACAAGCCGACGAGCTGGCCTGGCGCCTACAGCACGCCACCATCGACGCCCCGCCGTCACCGCGAGCGCTGCCCGCCCCCGTGGTGGAGGTGCAGGAGGGCTCCGTCGCGTCGTTCCCGCTCCGCATGCGGCACGCCGACACGTACATTGGCGAGCGCGTGGCGCTGGTGGGCGACGCCGCGCACACGGTGCACCCGCTAGCCGGCCAGGGCTTGAATGCGGGCCAGGGCGACGTCGAGAGCCTCTCGCGCACCATCGCCGAGGCCGTGGCGCATGGGCAGGACCTCGGCACCCGCATGTCGCTCGAGCCGTACGAGGCGGAGCGGTACGTGGCCAACCACGTCATCCTCGGCGTCTGCGACAAGCTGCACAAGCTCTACTCGGTCGGCAGCGGGCCGTTGGTGCCGCTGAGGTCATTGGGGTTGAACGCGGTCAATGCTGCGAAGCCGTTGAAGAACTTTTTCATGAACCAGGCCGCGGGGAACGGATTCAAGCTGTTTTGAGGGAGAATGGATCGGGGCTGGTGGAATTTGATACCTGGCCAGCTCTTGTACTATCTTGTAATGTATAACCAAAAAAAAGCCACTGTAGACTCGGACCCTACAAATATGTCCTGGGGGCGTCATGTACAGCTCACATGCTATAGATAGAGATGCTTCCATGTATTATCATCAAAAAAGCGATATTCCTGTGTCAAATGTGTCAAATTTCATTCTATATCATGTCCTAGGAAACGGGATGAGTATCTACTATTTCTATTCGGACTCTTGAACCTAGTAGACGGTATCTATTTGTGCTGATGTTAGTTTTAGCCATGTGGGTATGCATGGCTCTACTCTTGGACCCATGACAAACCATACCTTGTTTTCACCTACCTTACCTAGGTAGGTAGGCAGTGGGAGGCCATTGCTGGAAATATCTCACATGGTAGGTTATGTGTAAATTCCCTATCAGGAAGGCACGCAACAATCAATGATCCAAGTCTGGCGGTCTGACAACTAATGGACCCGCTCCCCCTGATCATCCCCTCTTGCCTCTATTGTACTTTGATTTGGAACCATTGACAGTACTCTCCTGGCTTCTCCTTTGAAGCGTTGCGAGATACAATTTGAGGACCCTGATGGCTCTTGTGCCCTGGATCTTTGAGGACTGGCCAACCTTGACATCTGATATTCAGATAGGTATATGGCATTCATCCCCATTCACCACTATTGAACAATACCAACCCATGGCATTGTCTGAATAGCCTCTCTGCCCTTGTATAGCTCACTCTTTCGGCTTGCTTACGTTACTGCAAACTTTTTTCTCCAGAATCTGAATACTTAAACCTCGCCATTTCCCGCCTCGTGTTGATTTCTCGCTTCCTCTTCTTCATCATCTTTCTCAACTATCTTGTACCAAAGCCTTACTTTGCGCTTCGACGTTGAGCTCACCGCTGCCTTGATCGGTGCGCTGTTTTTCTTCGTCAACATCATCTTTAATTTTACTCACTTTCTCCAACGTCGAACGTTGTTGTGATACTCTTCTTTACCTTTGGTTTCTTTTCACCATCTTGACGATTTACCTGTACTTTTTGTTGTCATCTCACTCCATACCAGGAGTCTTCTTCTCTTCTCTGACGGATTATCTGGCGAGAAGGCTTGCCTTCTTTTTCTAGGCTTTCACAGCCATCACTTCACCTTCTACTTCTATTTGACTGATCACGATCGCCCTGAAACGGTGATCCACGAAAGACTGTCCTCGTTTCCGCTTCACTTCTTTCGTTACTCAACAACTGTGATTCTGCCCTCGACAAAGTCCTCGGACATCAAGGTAAGGGTGATCCAGATTTTGTTGACCCTGAAATCGTGACAACTTCAACTGACTTCGAAATCACTCAGACGGAGTAGCAGCAATACATAAGCCACGCACATACACGCGTGTAATCTCTACTTCACACCCATATTCATATTCTTTAACCCATTCATCTACCACATACTCTTACCCTCAGCCTTGACTTCTTGCCATCATTGGATCTACCTTTTCCTTTGGTTGCCCAATATCTCACTCTTTACCTTCATTCCTTATCTCCCAGCCATCAAAGTCTCCTTCTCTCCAACGTCTCTTTTCTCTTCGGCCGTATTCAATACTTCAACTGGCATCTTCGCAACAAGCAGCGTGCTCAGTGCCCAAGTACTGTCAAGAAGTATCCAAGTGTCAAAAGTCTACATTTTCTCTTCCCTCCGAAGTCATCACCAACCAACCCATCGTCGACACTCGACGTTCCCACCGACAAATCGACAAGTCAGACACCGACAAAATGTGCTTCCAAGAGTTCATCGGCTACACCTGCGGCCACTGCTCCATGCCGGTCCTGCGTCCCTGCTCGCTCACCACCTCGGTCCACCAGAACCCCGTCTGCAGCCTACAGGCCACCCGACCCTTCATCTCCCCAGAAATGTGCCCGGCATGCTCCCGCATCATGCACACTCGCGCCGTCCTCATCCAGGAGTGGGAGCACCATTTCCTCCACGAGCGCGGTGCCTGCGGCTGCGACGTCATCTTCCCGGACCTCGTTCGCCCAAGGGTCATCGGCGGTGAGGCTGTTTTCCGGTACCAGGCCATGATGGAGCAACAGGAGCAACAGAACAAGGCCGTCATGGACAACGCACACAGCACTCGCAGCAACAACAACAATGCTCAGGCCATGGTATCTTACTTTCTCCCCCCTACCCCTCCCCCTCAAGACGCCCAGACTGCTCCCCCAATCTTTCAAGAAGTCCCCGGTCCCGACGGTCAGCTCGCTATCGCCGTCCGCCTCCCCAGCTTGTACGCCGCCGAGTGGGTTGACGACCACCGCAAGCTCCACCAGCGCGGCGAGTGTTCCTGCAAGGCCGACTTTACTCCTTACAAGCCCGAGTGGGTGGTCCACGATGGTGGTGTTCATGACCAACAGCAGCAACAGCAAACCCGGACCCAAGTTGAGTACGCCACCCCCATTGCCCCAGCTTCGATGAGCCCCGAGCGCCGCCGCGCCGTCTCGGTTGACATCGCCCAGACCATCGTCGCCACCTGCAACGAAACCGAAAACAACTCCGGCAACGATGTCATCGAGGTCAAGACACAGGCCAACTACCATAAGCACCGCCGCTCCTCGAGCGCCGAGGTCACAGCCACTTCCAACTCCAGCGAGGTCGGCATCGAGACCACCACTTGCGACTTTGCGCACTACGTCGGCGAGGAAGACCAACAGCAGATACAAGACATGGCCGCCGTCAACCCCCCTCCCATGACTCCAACTCACAACTGGGACCCAGCCCTGCGTGCCATCTCGGCCGACGGCGGCGTCTTCAAGCCCCGGTCTTCAGCCACCGCCAACCAGCTCCAGAACAACGAGGAGCACCAGATGGAGGTGCACATGGCCAACATGCACATGGGAGCCGGCATGCAGCCGCAGCAGCAGAGCGTCTGCAGCTTCACCAACCTGACGGGCGGCAACCCCGAAGAGCACCAGCGATTCCGCAACCCGACCGCCCTCCCCATCGCCAGCCTGCCCGTCGGAGCCGGACCAGAGGGTCGTCATCGCCACATGGTCCCGTATGAGCAGTGCGTTCTGCGTCGGTATCCTCCTGGTGTGAGGACTCGGTACTACAACTGAGAGAGATTTGCCAGCCACAAAAACCAAGTCTTGCCTTTTTGGCTACTTCCCAAGCTGCAAAACATCAAGCCCGTCATTTGCTTGCGACATAGTTGACTTTCTACCAAGTTCGAATGTAAGTCCCGACAAACCCCCCAACACCACAGACTGCTTCGGTGCTTTCCTGGATCCCACATGCTGACTTGATGACTATGATGACCTGCCTTCACAGAATATCTACCATGCAGTTCGCGTTGATTTAGCACCCTGCCAAAGCAAACACCTACATCTACTGCGTTGCCCTTTCTATGTTAGCTTCAAAAATCTATTGACAACAACAACATTTTGACGGAGCATCCACTCGTTTTGCACAAACCCCAGCCAGCCTTCCCTTTAGCAACAACACAAAAGAAACAAACAGCAAACAAAAGACAAAAACCCAGCCAGCAATTGACAAAAAAAAGACACATACCTCAGGAGATAGAAACCTTTCGCTTCATCAAAGCCTGTGCTGTCTTTTTTCTCTCATATGTTCTGCCCATCTTGTTTCTGAACCAAAAAAGAAATGTTTGCGCGTTGCTCTTCCTTCGATGCTTACTATGATACAACATATGAAAAGAAAAATAACAACAAGCTCTTCTTCTCTTCTTCTCGCCTTGCTCTAAAAGGTGGAAAATTTGTTGGAGGAAAGATAACAAACAAGAAAAAAACAAGACACCATATTATCGATGCTTTTTCTGCTTTTTCCATCGTTTCAGCACCTAGTATTGCGCAGTTATTCACCTATTCTCCATGAAAAATCTCTTTTCATCTGCAGAATTCCCTCCCACACACCCCCTTCCATAGACTCTATCCCATATTTTTTCAAATCTTAACTGACTTGATATCTGTCTTTACCGATCAACTTCACCTGTACAAAGGGAAATTTGGAGTTTTGCGTTAGTCTCTTGCTCGAAACAAGACAAATAAACAGGTAGAAATGCAATAAAAAGCTTACCAAACACAAGATCCATTGTTCCAATGACGGCGACGGCATCGGCAAGCAAGTGACCCTTGCAAACGTGGTCAAAACCAGCCAAGTGGGCGAAACCGGGTGCCCTGATGTGGACACGGTAAGGGCGCTCGCTGCCGTCACTCACGACGTAGACACCCATCTCACCCTTGGGGGCCTCGATTACCGAGTAAGTGTCTCCGGGCGGCACGGCGTAACCCTTGGTGTACAGAAGGAAGTGGTGGATCAGGGCCTCCATGTTCTCCTTCATGGCGGCGCGGGGCGGCGGCGAGACCTTGTAGTCCTCAACGCGCACGGGGCCGGCCGGCATCTGGTTCAGGCACTGATGGATGATGCGCAGCGACTGGCGGAACTCCTCCATACGGCACAGGTAACGGTCGTAGCAGTCGCCGTTGAGACCGACGGGGATGTCGAACTCGACCTTGTCGTAGGCGTCGTAAGGCGAGCTCTTGCGGATGTCCCAAGGAACACCCGAACCACGGAGCATCACACCGGTGAAGGAAAGGTCCAGAGCCTCCTTGGCTGAGACGACACCGACGCCCTGGAGACGGTTGATCCAGATACGGTTGTCTGTAAGCATCTCCTCGGTCTCGTCGATGCGGTCGCCGAACTGGGTAGCCCATTGGTAAATGTCATCAAGTAGACCGGCCGGGATGTCCTGATGGACACCACCTGGCCTTACGTACGCCGCGTGGAGACGGGCACCAGAGACACGCTCGTAAAACTCCTATCATCAAGTTAACATCTCCAAGCCTCTCACGGACAGAAGCCAATGCTTCAAAAAAGGGCAGAAGCTTATAAAGACCTTACCATGAGCTTTTCTCTCTCCTCGAAGCCCCACAGGAAGGGAGTAAGAGCACCAACGTCCATGGCGTGGGAGAGGACCGACATCAAGTGGTTGAGAACACGGGTGATCTCGCCAAACATGGTCCGGATGTACTTGGCGCGCTCGGGAATCTCAATGTTGAGCAGCTTCTCAACGGCCAGCGCGAAGCACTGCTCGTTGGTCATCATGGAGACGTAGTCGAGACGGTCAAAGTACGGAAGGGCCTGGAGGTACGTCTTGTACTCGCAGAGCTTCTCGGTACCACGGTGCAGCAGACCGACGTGCGGGTCGGCACGAACAATCTCCTCTCCGCTCAGCTCGAGAATCAGACGCAACACACCGTGCGCGGCTGGATGCTGGGGACCAAAGTTGACCGTGTAGTGGCGGATCTTGCGCTCAGCGACGCCCGGCTCATTTGCCTCAATGTCGTCCTTGCGGTTCGTCACGAAGTAGGGGTCGACCGGGTTCGAAAAGTCCGAGTCCACGGGCACCAGCCGCGTCGCCTGAGCCTTTATGAGCTCGGCCGGGTCCGGAGTCGTGGCATATCGGCGGCGGGTGGTCGAGGACAGGGATCTTATTGTTGAAGCAGCCGAGGAGCACGAGGCTGAGATGGGAATCTGGGAGGAGGTTGCTGGTCGGAGGCAGAGACGCTTCGAGGCGCCCCGACCGGCCAGGCGGTAGAGCGAGGCCATTGCTGAAATTTATGACGAATTTGATTGATGATTTGGGTAAAGGCCGGTCCACGAAGAGGTCAGCAGCATGTGTCCTCCCGAGGGGCTCCCTCTTTGTCGGTAGGCAATGGCTGCAATCCAAAGAGCTCTTGAACTTTTTGATAAAGTAGGAGGGGGGCGACAAACGATATGTGATGTCGAGAATACCGTGTGGTCATTGACCCGAAGCTTTACCACCTGGGAAATCCCGATTGAGCCTAGCCTCGGGCGAGCAGAATATCCGGCACAAGCGTGAGCTCCACAGATATACCTCTACAGCCAATCACAAGGGCCAATTAGTAAAACACTACGAACCGCCATGCAAATTCCCAAGCTCTGTTGGACATTGGTACCTGGAAATTGGAGCAATTGATGCAAGACAGAAGGGGATTTTATTTCATCGTGCAGAAATATGCACTTGCGAGCTAGAAGAACGATTACTAAAGCTGTTCTTCATCCAATTGATAGCAGCAGAATATGAAGCTGCCTGAGTTGACATAGATAGGCAGCTATCTACCCATGAGCTTTTGACACAAGGTACCTTGCGTGTAAGATCTGATCCTACCTACAGGAACAACACAGCTGACATGGATTTTGTTGCAACAAACTGCAAGCCTTTCTGATAGATGCAGGGTAGGCAGGCTGGGAATGATGGCATTTTGGCTAAGAATTTGAAGCAGGGATTCTTCCCCAAGTGAAAAAGGTGGGGCCTGTCTGGCAACGCCCTGCAGCTTTCTCCCCGCCAAAAGTTTTGCGACGCGGAAAAAAAGTTCAAGAAATCTAATCGCGATATCGTCCATTGGAGTCTTTGAAGCCGTAATGCCTTCACAAACAAGTCTGAGCTCTGAAGAGCTGAACAGGCGAAAGGTATGTGATTTGGTGATACCTGAGTGCTCCATATATTTTTCATAGGTAGACGATAAGAGCAACTAAAAAAACCCAACCACACAGCTTGTTGGTATCAACAAGGAGACAGTTACAAATACGATATCGACTGATTATCCTGGCGCACACTATGGCGAGGAGCACGCCTGGGACGTGAACGAGTTTTCCCAGCATCTCAACATACAATTCCACCAGAATGACCCCAGCCTAGCGTCATTCAGTCTAATCGGCGTCGACGCCTCCATCGCAAATGCCTTCCGCCGTATCATGATCGCCGAGATCCCCTCCCTCGCCATCGAGCGAGTTTTCATAACCAACAACACCTCTGTAATACAGGATGAGGTGCTCGCCCAACGCCTGGGTCTCGTCCCACTCAAGGGATCCAAGGAGGGCCTGCGCAAGTTCATGAAGCCCTTCAAGAGGACCGAGACGGGCGGCTTCGACAACTCGTTCGACTTCAACACAGTGAACCTCCGGCTCAACGTCAAGTGCACCCGGAACCCCGACGCGAAGCCGGGTGAGAATGACCCGAACAAGGCCTACATCAAGCCCAACGTCTACGCCAGCGACATCGAGTTCGTGCCCGCCGGCCAGCAGACCGACTACTTTTCGGGCGACGGCGCCATAGTGCCCGTGAACCCGGACATCCTGATCGCCAAGCTGCGGCCGGGCCAGGGCATCGACCTCGAGATGCACGCCCACATCGGCTACGGCTGGGACCACGCAAAGTTCTCGCCCGTCTGCACTGCCTCGTATCGCCTCATGCCCATCATCGACATCGTCAAGCCCATCGTCGGCGCCGACGCCGAAAAGTTCCGCGACTGCTTCCCCGACGGCGTCATCAGGCTGCAGCCCGTCACCGCCGCCGAGGCCAAGGAGAAGGGCAGCGGCTACGAGGGCCACAAGGGCGAGATGAAGGCCGTCGTCAACGACCCCATGCGCGACACCGTCAGTAGGGAGTGCCTGCGACATGCCGAGTTCGAGGGCAAGGTCAAGTTGGGCCGCAGGCGGGACCATTTCATTTTCTCGATTGAGAGCGCCGGGCAGTGGGATAGTGATGAGCTCTTCCTGGCTTCCATCGCGGAGCTCAAGTCCAAGTGCAAGAAGCTAGAGGAGCAGGTTCTTAACATGGTTAGGTGAATGAAAGCATATTATCGGCTGTTTCTTGTCAATACTTGTACGTTTCATCTTCAGGGGCTGCTAAAGAAAACGTTGCTCATCTGGCATTTTCCGATCTCTTGTGCGGATTCCGGTTTTGTTTTTACATAGATTTTTCATTGGGCACGGCGTCTAGGCAAGGTTTGGTACTGAAGAAAAAAAACATTATATCCACCAACAAAATGTTTTTTGTCTATGCTTTAAGAGGACATATCAGATTCGATTCGGCCCAATCCGAGAAAACATCGCTTCCAAGTATGCATCAAATTCAAAAAGGTTGACTGGACAAGCTTACGATGAAAGTCTCCAAAAAGTGAATAAAGTGCTTTTTCTTAGAGAACGCCGCTGTTATCCGTCTTCACTTGAACTGCAGCCTGTATTGGAATACCGTGCTCACAAACGCCGGGTCCGTCACGGCAATCTCCTGCCCGCTGACCAAACCTAGCTCGGTCAGGGTTTTGGTGAGATTTCCCCTTGTGGCCTTCTCGAGATCGGGCGTCATCTGCACGTACAGCGACTTGCCTTCGGCGCGAATACTGGGCTTCTTGAGCTGAGCGGCTGGCTGGACCGCGAGGTGGTCGACGAGCTCCTGCAGCGTCCAGCTCGGATCGACCTCGAGCTGGCGGGCCTCGTTCCCGCAGACGGGGCAGTCGGGTTTGCGCTCGTACTTGTAGGTGAAGGTATAGATGCCGGCGTCTCCCGTATACATCATGTAGTTCTCCTCAAGGCCGAGCGGGGGTGCGGCGTTGCTGGCGATCTTGAAGGCCTCGTTGCAGCAGCTGGCGGCGATTATAGCGTTGGTCGAGGCGATGGCGGGGATGATGTTCTTGACCACGCCCTGGGTCAGCGAGTAGGTGACACCCTGGATGCCATACTCCTTGGCGCGGTCCGCCGCCTTCTGGAACAGCCATGTGATGTGCTCCGGGTCGTCCTTGTCTAGGGCTGGGAACGGTTTCTCCTTTTCCCAGGCGATAATGTGTGCCCACTCGATACAGTGCTCTGGCTGGCGCGGGATGGTAGCGATGGTGCAGAGCGGGACGGCAGGCCGAGGGGCGTAGATCTCGAGCTGGCACTCGATGCAAGCCGTCATGGTGGGGAAGATGACCCGAGACTGGCCCTTGAAGCCTTCGGTGCCGCCGTCGATGAGCGGCTTGAAAGAGTCCGGGTTGTCCATGTCAACCATGTCGCACAGCTTGGCGTTTATCCACCGGCGGGCCTCGATGCTGTCCAGCCCGCAGACGACAAGCTGGAACTGCATATAGAAGTCGTCGTCAAACTCCTGGATGCGGCAGTTATGAGGCGTGATCTTAACGTCCTTTACCCGCTTCTCGACAAAGCGGGCGGCGACTTCTGCCTTGTACTTTCCAACATCATCCTTGCGGAACAGAAATTGCCTGTTCAGGTTGGAAATATCTATGGTATCTGCCGGTGGTTGAGAAAATGTCAGGTCACGTCAAATCGGATTGGAGATATTCCTGTGTCTTTGAAGATCCAAGCAGGTATCTTTTTATGAAAGGCTCCCTGCTTACCCATGTCGATAACATGTATGTTTTTAAAGCCTGTCAAGGCCAGGTTCTTCAAAATCTCACATCCAAGTCCGCCAGCACCTCTGGGAAGTGAGGGTGAGTTTCCGGTCCAATTACTCGAATTTGCCAAGAAGGTGATGGTCGTACATTACCCTGGAAAGAGTTAGTCCATCAATGCTACAGATCCGGGGTAAGAAGACACCAGAATATGGCCTACGTACAGAACAGACATCTTTTCCATGCTTGAAACACAGCTATCCGGGTCAAAGCTGTCCATGTCAGTGAAAGAACCTGGTTTGGTCCTTATTCTGTCCAGATAATGCCTGACAATCAAATGTGTCAGTGTTTACATGCAAGAAATACACAGTGTTCGATTGGTAGGTTACGTGAATACCATCGTTGTGAGCTTGTATCGACACCGGCAATCATCTCTGTGTCCGCCGCCATTTTGCCCGTCTTCTATGTGGAAAAGACGGTGACCCGCGTAGATATATTATTGATCAACAAGAGAGCAATTTAAGTACCAAATCAGGTTGTAGTCTCTTGATCTTGCTGTGTTAAGATGACCGTAGAGTATGGATTGGGACCTTTAGGTGGTGAGATGACCAAGAATAGCTGGCTCTTAAGAGAGTGGAGGTGAAGTCACTGGAGGTATCCCGGCGTGCTTCCCCGCCACAAGGCGGCAGCTGCTAACCCCTGTACAGCGAATACTATGTACGTCTCTTATCGATAAAGCCGTAGGCCTGTACCCCATGGGTTCAGCGGACTGCAGAGCCGCTAAATGCATCTGCCTACAGTACAGGCACTATCACCCATGAGTTCGTCCAATTATCTACCTCACAAATGGCTGCTCGCGGTGCTCAAATCCTGGTCAGCTGCACTGTGAAGTTACCAAAAGCAGAAGCCTGGATGGAATCTGCTGTCGGCTCGCAATTTCAATGAGAAATTACATGCAAATTGACGCCGCACATCTGAAGCGCATTTCGCTATCCACCGGGGGAAGATGTCGCACTGAGTTCTAGTTTCTTCCATGCACCAAGTTTGAGTTCGCGCAAAGCAACTCTTAATTTCCAATATGGACGATTTACTCACACCAGTGAGCCAAGTGTATACTTCAAACAAAGATAAACAGCCACTTTTACAAGAAGTCACTTCCAGCTCCCGGCTCATCAAGAACAAATCTAGTGCTACAGGGTCTAGCTTGTCGAGCTACGAGGATGCCTTGGAAGCTCTCAAGGCCGAGCCGGACTATGATACCCTTTCTTCCGTCCTCGATTTTCTTCTCAACGGACACACCACCAAAACACAAGGCGCACCCTGCAGTGTTCATCAACCAAATCCCCTGAACTCGCAGATCATACAGACGCTAGTCACCGGAATTGTACCGAATTACTGGCAGTCATTAAAAGACGAGGCTGCTAAGGAAAATCAAAATCTTTCTCAGTCACAAACCAAACAGGCCCCTTTACTGCAGAGACTGCTGAGCTGTCTTCTCAACTTGACTGGGGTCAACGTCATCTTGACTCACCTGAGAGGAATTGTTGGTGAGCTAGGAACCAGCACGGACGAGACTCAGAGGTCGATGATGAGCTTGAATATAGCCACTCTGCTCGATCTGCTTTGTTCGCTTCTGCATGGACACGGCGCCTTGCACCGAATTTGGACCAACAGCTCCCGAACTCTTGGCAGTGAATCCATGCTTCGACCATTAACTCAGGAGTTTGTCAACGTAACTGGCGGCGGCAGAATTGTCTCATTGGCAGCAGAAGCAGAAAGATCTGCCCGAAAAACCTCAGGTGAAACTAATGCATGGGTTGCCAGTAGTAAAGACTACAGTAAATGGCTGGTACGGAACATCGTTAACTGGGCTCGGGAAGATTCTTTGGAATCGCCTGGAAACCCGGTCTCTCAGCTACTCACCAAAGCTCTCCAGCTAGGTCATACCGGTATGATATATCTGATAGCCTCGAACCCACAGTCCAAAGTTATTTGGAGACCACAAAAGCTGACCTTAATCTTGCAGACCTCTTGGTGGAATATCTTGTAGAGGGGCTGCTTTTAAGTGCAGTCGAAAAGGATGTCGAGTTATTCGAAAAAATATTCGGCAACCTGCCTCAGCATGACCAAAAGCGCCTGCTGATGGCTATTCTGAAGTATGCCACCAATGTTTTCAGCAGCCCGGAGAAATCTAAAGATGAAGCGTCTGTTGTATCTGCAGTAGCAGGACTTCTTCGAACAATTGTCAAAGTGGACGAAAAGAGAAGGGGTATTTTAGTGGGATGGCTGACCTCCGTTTCTGGCGGTGCTGCGGGCGAACATGTGGGCATCCGGCGTGCTGCTGTTGGCGTTTTGACAGAATACCGAGACGACATTACCATTGTGCTAGAAAAGACCATGGCTTTATTTGGCGATAATCTGTACATCAAGCATGCGCCACTGCTGCAGCAAGAAGGTAAGCTCCCCGGCTCTTTGATCTCATCATAGGAACAGAACTAAATCTCTCTCCTGCAGCACATGCGCAGATACTGCTACTTAGCGCTGGCTATGTTCACCGTCTGAACCCTGTCAAGCTTGCTATCCTAGTTAAATCTGGCGTCTATCTCAACGCTGTCTCGAGTAGGCTGAGTGCTCCTCAGACAAGGGCCCGCGTTCTGGGAATGATTGTGGGCGAAGCACTCTCTGCCCTCACACAGGGTAGCGGGAAGGCTCTCAACTTCGACATGGAAATATTGAAGACCGACGAGGCAAAATGGTATAAAAGCTTGGTCGAAGTGGCTGACACGGCTGGCTCTTTGGAACCATTGCGCCAACGCGTCAAAGTTGAACTTCCAGAATCCAAGGTTGGGACTCAGACTCAGAGGCCAGCCGAATTTGTGAAGCCGCCGAAGAAGACCATACCAAAACCAGCTCATCGGGCTACCGGCTTTGTGATTGAGGAGGTCAGCGAAAGCGAAGAAGAGGATGATAATCTCGTTCCATACGCCAAGCCTGACTCCGATCGGGAAGACTCTGATGATGATGCAGAGCTAGTGAGCAGGAACAAACCAAGAGCTCCTGTCTATATCAGGGACTTGATAACATATCTCAGAGACTCAGAGAATTACGACAAACAGGAGCTCTCTTTGACTACAGCGCCTGTGTTGATTCGACGCAAAGCCAACTACGGTACCGAAGTCGTAGATCATGCGGAGGAGCTGGCAGGGCTGCTGGTGGGAATACAAGACAAGTTCAACCTGGACGACTTTGAGTCTTTGAGAGTCCAAGGAATGGTTTCCATCATAGTAGCACAGCCGCGGAAGATGGGTCCTTGGTTTGCAAAGACATTCTTCGATGGCGACTACAGTCTTTCGCAGCGTGCTTCTGTCCTGACTGTGCTGGGACTTGCAGCAAGGGAAATAGCAGGCTTTGAGCAGTCTGAATTTGCAGATTCTGCATATTTCCCGTCCAAGAAACTCCCCGAAAAGGTAGAGCAGTTCTACCTGGCGCAAACCGGACAAAATCAAGTTGCCGGGGGTTCAAATCTCAAGTCGCTGCCCCCAAGTGCCATAGACAGTATTGCACAATCGATAACATCAGGCTTCCTGGCACCAATGGTGGCAAACGCGGCAGATGAGCAGACAGGCCCTGATTTGCTCAAGCTCTCGTCTTTCGCATCCCGGTTGCAGCAGAGGCAAGGTTCTGGCAACTCACCATTGCAGAAGGGCCAAAAGAAGGCAGGCGTTCGCGCGATCCCAAATACCACGGCCCAGCTGATATCCGCATCGTTCTTCTTCCCCCTGACTGCACGCTTCCAGGCCGCGCTGAGCTCGTCGACGTCTCGGGCTAGGACTATTGTCCTACAACCTGAGCTTCTCACCCACCTACTCCGCACCCTGGGTATCCTGGTGCACGCCGCTGGCCCATCAACGCTGTCCCTGCCAGACATGACGGCCGAGCTCTGGGGTCTGCTACTCGGCAGTGCAGTACGGGCTCGATGCGCGGGAGACCTAGGTGTGACGCGCGCGGCGCTCTTCGCGCTGCTGGCACTGCTTGAGGTCAACGGGAACGAGGAGGTACGCATGCGTGACATTTGTCGGGAGCTAGCACGCGAGGTGGTTGAGACGCAGGAATGGGTGTCGCAGGTCTTTGAGAACACGCGCGGTGGCGATGGGGAAGGCGGCGAGGAGAACGAGGTCAAGCTGTTGGCTGCCGGGGTGCTCATTCGGCTCAGGGATGCCATGGAGAGGTTCCGGGCCTTCTTGATTGGAGACATGATTGGGTGATATTTGACTGTGTGTCTTAGCGTCTGCACTCAGAAAGTACTTTTGTGTTGAACCCCCAAGTTGACAATTATAAAGCTCAAGTTACTCCTCCGGTTCAGGGGTTCACCGACCCTTCTTCCTACCTACCCTGCACTTGACAATCGAAGACTACGGAGTGGGCCATGACGGAAGAGCGACCCATAAAAAAGTCCAGAGGTAGGTCGGCGCAATGGAACGATTGCGACGCCATGATTTCAAATCAACGAGAACATCAACTACACACATTCTTTCACACAACAAACCGTGACAATGGGACAGCAAGCTTCAGTACCAACAAAAATGCGTGAGTGTAAGGCCTGAGATTGCATATCAAGGTGGCTTTTGGACCCTAGAACTGACACATACATGCGCATGCAGCTGCAACCACCGCGCCGGCGCAAACCGCCAATGCAGCCGACGCCAACAAGCCCAAGGTGCGATTTTTTTTTTTTTTTTTTTTGCGAACTTGCTCTCTCGAGAATCGAAGGGTTGATCTGCGCTAACAACTTGCATCAATTAGCCCTGCTGTGTTTGCAAAGATGAAAAGGCAGCTCGCGACGAGTGCATGCTTTTCTCCAACGCCAAGGACCCAGCCGAGGATTGCAAGACAAAGATAGAACAGTACAAGAGCTGCATGGCGGGCTTTGGATTCAAGGTCTGAAATGGGCCCTTTGCGCACCTAGAAATCGGTCGGGCGATCGAGGGGCATAGACTGTACTATACGAACGAGGGGCCACTAGAGCCGACCCAGTGTACCAACAAACTACCTGTATCGAACGAACGGCTAAGACATGATAGACACGGCGTTTTTGTTTAGAAACTTTTGAACTCTAGAGGAGAGGCTAGCACTGCCTCCATGCACTTTCACAGTCCTCCAAATGCTTAGACGGCTGAGTTAGTGTCGAAACTATATGGTCTACATATACACCAGTCAATTGTTTTGTGCACTGCGGCCATCTTGTACATCCTGACCAAATCCAGGGGAAATCACTAACAGCCTCGTCCGCCGAACTAACATGCTCAGGGGCCGGCTACAGAGAACAAAGGTTTCTGGTTCATCCTCTCAAACCCCTGTTTTCCACCGGGTCGTTTTACAACATTCTCCTTGGAGATACAGCTTGAGCATGAAGGCCCCCAAAGCTCACGGCATAGCGGCCGCCTTACTTCTGTACTCTTTGGGTTCCTCGTCACCGGTCTCTGGGTGCGTGATGCAGATATCCGGCAACTCTGCGGCTCTCTTCTCCACTACGTTGTAGCCGGCCTCGAAGTAACGCCGAAGGCTACCCAACTCTCGTTCCAGACCCGTCAACTTGGTGGCGATTGTTGACTGGGTCGTTTGTCTTTGATGCAGCAGCTCCACTAGCCTGCTTAGGTCCTTTCCTCGGGCTTGGTTGCTTGAAAGCAAGAAAACAAAGGGTCAGCTGAGTGCGTTGGCCTTGTGGCAGTTACAATATTGGGGTCCATACACTTTGGTGCTCAGGGCAGTGATGCGGCCTTTGGCTCTCTTTTTGACGCCGTCTACTTTGGTCAAGTAGTCGGTGCGGATCTTCTCAACTCGCTCATCAAGACGTTTCTGGATCTGCAGGCGAGTGTCAGATCCGGGTGTAGCAGACTGGGTTAGGCGTCACCGACTTGAATTGCTTTGAGATCCGGCGCCACTGCGGATGAGTCTTCAGGCTTGTCATCAGAGGGCGGACCTCGGATTCTGAGGGGTTGTCTCTTTGGAGGCATGACGATCCAAACGGAAGCCAACGGAAAGCTGGCTGTCGTGTCACTGAAAAGATTTTGGCGTGGTTGTCAGGTTGATCTCCTAGTCCTTGTGATAGCGCCGTAAGAGTGAAGGCTGTTACAATGATTGATTTGAGCCAGAATCATACCGTTTCTTGTATAACGGAACGTTTTTCAAGTAACTCTCGCTATCTATGTGCGCAATTGGACATTTCTAGCTGCTGAAAACCTACGCCTTCCCATTTTGGTTTGCTGGACTTTTGCGGACCATATGGCATGCTTAAACAGGAAGGGGCTCCTATCTAAGAAACTGCATTCCCCTCAATGGACACAAACCTGCAGTATTAGCCCGGCCTCTACAGCCCTCCAAGGCACATCTCCAGGCCAATACTAGCGGGATTCTCTCTGCGAATATATAATTCGACTACCAAGTGGACTGTATTGTTTCGCCGAAGTTCAACGACGGTATCTCGCCATTAGTGCTCAGGGTAGCAATATGGACCTATATTCTGTGTGGAATATGCGTGCTACAACTAAGTGCGTAAGCACCTTCCTAGCGACCAGCTACCTTGTCTAAGGCACGTATGCATTAAATACCTTATATTGGAGGATGTAGCGACTTCTTATTGTCGAGGGTCAAGTGCATCTATCGGATATGTCCGTCTACCAGGGTTAGGGTTGAAGCATTCCTGGGCTCACTCATTAACTATTCTAGATAAGATAAGACAATTAATGTCCAGGGTTTGCCCCGCCAAAATTTTCTCAGGTCGGAGTTCCCTTCAACGACGTGATCCGCGCATTAGTCCCATCCCCAGATACCAAGATCCAGCTGCCGGACCGTCCTCGTTCGGCATTCCACAATGGGTCTCGCTGCCCCAAAGAAGTGAGTGGCCCAGTCGCCGACTTTGCGCCTCCAGAACTGACATTAACCAACAGCAAGCGCAAGCTTGGCAACGACCCGAACAACACGAGATGGAGCCGTAACACCGAAAACTTTGGGCACCGCATGCTTCGGTCCCAGGGCTGGGAGCCCGGCCAATACCTAGGACCACAAGATGCCTCCCACGCCGTCTACCACACGGCAGCCAGCGCTTCGCACATCAAGGTCGCGCTCAAGGAGGACAACCTTGGACTGGGCGCCAAGATGAACCGCGGTGACGAGTGCACCGGCCTCAACGCCTTCAAGGAGATGCTGGCGAGGCTGAACGGCAAGTCGGAGGCCGCGATCGAGAAGGATAAGAAGGCCAGGGAGGCACATGCCATGAATGTTTATGTGGAGCGCAAATTCGGGACGATGCGCTTCGTGAGCGGCGGCTTTCTCGTCGGCGACGTTATCCAAGAGAAGAAGGAGGATGCCGAGGCGGAGAGCACAGATGGGACACCAGAGCCTGCAGAGGCGACCGTGAAGAAGGAGAAGAAACGCAAGGCTGGGCGAGACGATGATGATGAAGCACAATCCAAGGAGGAGCGTCGGAGAGCCAAAAAGCAGAAGAAGTCCATGAAAGAGACGGGTTCTGGCGGCGACGACGTTACATCCGAAGAGGACTCGGCAAAATCCAAGAGTAAAAAGAGCCACAAGAGCAAAAAGGAGAAGAAGCGAAGGAAAGAAGAGCCGGCTTCTGACGAGCAGGAATCCGAGGATGAGGAGAGCCGCGAGAAGCGGAGAAAGAAGGAAAAGAAAGAACGCAAAGAGAGGAGAAGGGAGAAACGGGAAAAGAAGTTGAAAAAGAAGCAGCAGCGCGAAGAGGACAGTTCATCATCGGAGGCTAACTCGGACGACGAGACCACCGGGGTCGATACCGGCGCGTCTACGCCCGTTGCCAGTGGTACATCAACTCCTGTCTCTCAAGTCTCGGTTCGTCACCTTGCCAGGAGACGCTTTATTGCCCAAAAGCGGATGGCTATGAAAGATCAACAAGCACTGAATCAGGTAAGACACAATTCCTTCGAAAGTAAGCCTCAAGGCCGCGACGCTAACATTTTTGAAGATATTCATGATAAAATCGTCCTAAAGATTACTAGCCAGCGACAGTTATTCCCCATACAAATAAATATCCTAACATTATGACCTTTGACCTGCAAAGATTTGTTTTTTCACGTCCGTGACACCCCCCGAACATCTCGATTCCTGGTACAGTCTCGTTCGATTGAATTGACACTAGAGAGAAATTGTTGTTTTTTAAAGTCACGGCAAAGCCATACGGTGACTTGACATGCAGTCGTAAGAGAGCATCTGTTCTGCTGGGCAATCACCGCTGCTAACCCTGGCAGGCAACTCCAGGGTTGATTGCACGCAGTATAAATTTGTAAGAACATGAGATGCAGATGCGCCTCGCTACTCAGCACCCCTCATCAGAATAGGTTGAGCCTGGCGCAAGCGAAAGGAGACCGACTGCCTGACTTCGTTTCAGGAACAACCTCCCGTCGACTGTAGCCCACCGAGTTATCGTCACTTATATATTAGTATAAGATATCGTTGGTAGGCTCAAGCATTTGCCTCACACAGCTTCGGGGTGACATCAAAACTCTCCGAGAGGTCCCTCCCTCGAGTTTGCCAATTATGGACGAACAAGTATTTCGAGCGGATTCCCTTTCTGGGAATACATATGAAATCGACACTGAGGCACATGTGCAAGGCGAGACCGAAGGGTTGCAGTCTGTAGAGGTGAACGAACCTGTAAGCATTTTGCCAAGGCCCAGCCGGAAAAATTAAACCATTTCCCCATTGAATAGTCGTTGAGCTTGGGGGCTTGTCTGATCATGGATTCGAGCCAGTGTTGTGCGACCGTGAGAATGATGGTGGCCAAGCTCAAGGGGAAGAACCCAAAAAGACAGCACTGGCACAGAGAGAAATATATCGTCGTGGTCATAGCAGGAGGGGAAGCAAAAGCCGGAGCATGGACCGAAGTTGAGACCGATACCTTCCAAGGTCCGTGTCAACGTCTTCAAGCCAAGTCTCCAGTCATTCATCAGGCAATAACCTGTACCAGGATTACCGCGAGTTGTTCTCCAGTTCAGCGTTCAATACTGCCCCTTGGAACTCTCCTCCAGTCCCATTCAGCTTAGACAGCGAGGATACAGAGACTCATACACAGCAGCTGCGAACCAACGAGGTCTTGATGGGAGCGAGGAACAGCCCTGCGATCGAGATATATGATCCCAAGTATACTGGGAATGATCTGTTCCAAGGGCCTCGCCATTCTAAGCTTACAACATTTCAAGATCCAGAGAAGCAGGAACGGCATCTGTTTCGTGGACTATGAGTCCACACATGACCGCGATAATTCTAATCCGAGAGCAGGAGACTGTGACACGCTTGAAAAGGCATCTTTGGCAAGATATCTTGAATTTTGAGAGCCTTCAGGTTGGTGCTATTGCTCCCTGGTTGCCACCTCCGTGAATCTGCGCCTCGCTTCGCGTTTTGTCTGCAAGAGCTAATTTGCTCGGCTATAGACATGCTGGTCAAGTTCCACTGCTACGTTCTAATGACCGGCTCAATCTCATCACTTTGCTAGAAGATGTGAAGCAAACATTTGGTTATGGCCCAAACTTGCTGTGAATGGCAACCATGTCTCGTTCATGGAACCAGGTCATCACAAGATATCTTATACAAAGTATTCGGGTCTAGTCTAGGAGCAAGTGCGGATCCTACCTTATATCCTAACCAGTCCTTGATGCAAGCTCAACACAGCCAGATGGTCGTGACCATGATATACAACAGGCTATCTGCCTTCGTATTCGCCAATCGGGGTGTGTTGTTGTGCATGACTGTGAGTCAATGTCCTTATTGTACAGACCGAAGCAAACATGCCCCTAATCACTAAGATCTATCTTCGAATCCCCAGTATGCCTCATAACCTGTGGGGAGATGAGTTTGAAAGAAGGACATGGAAAAGCTATTACGCTTGTTAGTGAACCTCTCAGAGAATTATCCAGGCCAATGCCTTTTGACCCCGTATCTTATGCCGAGTCTACATGGTCTCTGCCTCTTGACGATTGCCAGAGCTGGTCTGTGGGTTAGATCCGATGCTTCTAGGAAGTACTTCAAGTGCTGCTAAGCACTAAGCTGTATGCATCCAGCCGAGGTCATTCAGCGCTTCTATTTACCTATTAGGAAGCGAATCACCCACTGCAGCAAAGTTTCTGGGGCTATCCATCGGATTTTGGGAGTAAGCTACCAGCTGCTAATGTTATATGTATCAAGAGAAAGCCCTTCGTCTCAGCTGTGGTGCTCACCAGTACATTATAGGCCTACAATGAGAAGTCGCCATGCAGACCGAGTCTTCGTCAAGAGCTTAGGTCCCTCATCCAGCCCATCCAAGCTTTTGTGAGTATGATATCGCGTTCTCAAATAAGTTGATCCGGGGTCTACAGCGTCTTTATACCGAGGCAACTGCCTCGGTCGTGGTTACATGTTGTTACGAGTCGCGTTTACTTTTTCAAGCGATTCGCAAAGGGGAGAGTCCCATATTTTTGCTGCGAGCGACCTGGTCGGTGAAGGAATTAGGGAGGCCGTTGATCAACTTCCCGAACCAGACAGTTTGCTTGGGAAAGCCGTCGTGCTGCTATCAGACCTCGCCGCTGTCTTCAACTTGACCCTATTGAGCGATGCAGGGCATAGCCAGGTTGACATCAGGAAGATGTAACTACGAATGCATTCAAAAGCTGGTATGCTATGTTTATAAGTCGGTTCAAAAACTTTCGAATATCTTCCGCTAAAAGCATTTGTTTGATTGACATAGGATTCAGACATCAACACCAAGCCATCAGCTCGTCGTCTGTTGCAAACGGCCAGCCTATTGAAAAATGAACCCCTGGTTGTCCACGGTGTCGTGGAAACACAAGCGCGAGTGATTCGGGGGCTTGCCTCCACATCTCAATCATCGGATTCCTCGGGTGCTCGGGCAAGATGTGTAGGCTGTGGAGGTTACTATGGAAAGCCTACGTATCGTCTTGCCTGATACCAGGGACACCGGACGGCAAGAATAGCATCTTACGGTAGAGATCAGCAGATTGTTGAGGAATTAGAAGACACCTCGAACGAGCGGTTGATCGTTCAGACCAGCTCAGGTCGTTCAGTCACACAAACAAATGGCAATTCGGACCGAAAAGGTGGTTCGTTGAGGATATCAAACAGATATCATCACGCGATCCTCACAATTGGTGAGACATGTCGAGGCTTGGAGAAAAAAAAAACTGTGTGTATACTTTGAGCAACCTTCATCTTGATCCGCTATACTACTGGGATTTCCACAGGCTGACATCACCTGTTTTGCCCAAACTGGTATATTTTCCGACCGTCCAAGCATTGGTGGGCTGTAGATCGAGGCCGAGATCAACCTAGCCAAATACCATCAAGAACTAGCAATATATGCATTCACTATCGTCACCGTCGTTTTCCTACCACTTTCTACTATAGCATCCGTCTTTGGAATGAACATGGCAGATATCCGCGAGATGGAAGTAGGACAATGGCTATATTGGACGATAGCGCTTCCGGTTACAGCTTTGGTGATCCTGCTTGGTCTCTGGTGGATGGGAGAACTCGATAACGTTCTCAAGCTATCTGGGAGGGGGCAAAGCGTGATGACAGTCAAGGAAGACATGGCAACTCCCAAATTCGCGCCCTTTCCAGTGAGGTATCCTGTTCTTCCAGGCGTGGAGAACGTTACGGGCCGACTGCTTCCCCCCATCGCCCAGGAGTGGGCCTTACACGTCGCCGCCGCCGCCGCCGCCATCAGGAGTAGCATTTCCACCAGTTCCGTTGTCAGGACATCTTGGAAGACGAAAAACATGGGCTTGTCATGCAACAGGCGGCTGAGGCGAGTCTTACGATGCCCCCTGGATTCCATGAATTTGACCGAACTCTTATATCTAGGGTTTCACTGTATATCCAAGCGCTGTTGAGTGCCATGTTATAATATCTTGCAACCGGGAACAGAGTTTAATGTGATGGCTGTCAGGAGAATTATTAGAGTGGCCAATAGTGGTTGTGTCATTTGAGCAGCAAGAGTGCATTTGGAAGACCTATGCGGAATGTCCGGTTTATACAATGGGTGACGTCCCTGTGATGATACCTTGCATACCCGCTGTTTATGTAGCGTTGGCTCGAACTACTTACTGTACTTACTGGATCAAGGAGATATAGTCGCGAGTCAGGACTGCGCCCTACCTGGAACGATCTACAATCCAAAAGCGGGAGCTACTACGTAGCACTATGGTATATGCGTAAAAAAAAGTTGAAAACAGGTCTGGGGCACTGCGAGAAAAAAGAAAAGAAAAAAGGGTCCTCCAACAAGATATCGGCTGGCAGAAAGCATGATCCCATCCAGCCCATCCATGTCTTGCCTCCCCGCTTGCCCCCTCCCCCTCCTCTTGCGTAGATGCTTTGCTTCTTTTGACCATGGGGAAGCAAAACTGTGGCAACCGGGACCTGCCATCCGTCCAGTGGTAAACACCAGGCCACCTACTGTACGGAGCACACCTTATGCAGGAGGTTTTGGAAGGAGGAAAAAGAATTGAAAGTCCGCCAGGGTCTAGAACTTGCAGAGGACCATGCCGGAGTACGTGTCTGTTCATGTTGGGTGGTGCCTGCAGCTTCTACGGCCGTCCGAAAAAACTCCGCCCGATATGTGCATGATTTTTGGGGGAAGAGGGCGTTTTGTTTACGTCTAGTTCTAGTCTAGAACTAGAACTGCAGTAGTGCTAGTTCCCCCCATTGCCAAGGCTCAACTGCGATTATATTCCGTAGCGCAGTGGAATTTAGTATGGTACTACGGTATGGGACATGCAGATGAGGCGGGTATCCAAGATTCAGCCTATTATTATTATTATTATTATTATTATTAGTATTTTGGCGTGTATCCCCTTAATAACAGTAGTATACAAGCACAATAAAATAGACCAGCCCATCCTAATGCAAATATGTGCCCATTTCCTTGCCTGGCTGGTGCGGGGCTGTTGGAGGATGGGGTGGTTTTTTTTTTCTCTCCCATCATAAGGTGCCCAAGAAAGCCAAGGCAGGTTACAGATGAGACGAGCAATTGGTTGGATTTCAGCTCATGTGGTGCCTGTTGTCACCCAGCAAACCAGGCTGTCTCTGGTTTGGAGTGTCACCTGAAAATCCAAAAAAAAAGTTACTTTGCGGTTTTTAGGGGCCTTTGGGTTTTCCTTTTGTGGATTAAAAGAATAACAGAGGGGGTGGAGGACATTAGAAGAAGAAGAGGGAAAAAAAAAAAAGAAAAAAGAAAAAACATTGGCATAAATTGTTTGGTTGATGATAAAGTTTTGAACTCTTCTCCAGGTGAGGAACAAATAAAGCGAAAAGTCCCGGGGTCAAGGTTTAATACTAGGATGGAGGCGCTGTTGGACCGGTATACTACTGTACAATACATAGTATGTACCAATGAAGATGGGGAGCGGGCAACGCAACACGACATGAGCCCATGGCGAGGTAGCACTAAAAACCGCCCACTCAACTGCAACAAGAGTAGGCCAGGTAGAGATACGAAGTAGATGCAGTAAATAGTAGCATTGTTTCTGGTATCACTTATCACACCATCAGACTCGAGATATGCAGCGCAACCCTCCCCACCCTCCGTGGTACGCGCAATCTTTCAGTGCGTCCGTTGCTGACTCGCCAATCAATCAAGCAAGACGCAACGCAACCAACAAACAGTTCAAGACGGAGCTCCGCGGCTATGGTGCCCGGGTGCGGGGGAGTCATCGAGATAATGTTCGACCAAGGCGGTCCTTTCTTTATCATGCATTTCATTTTTCGCCCTTGTTGTTTGCCGCTTTTTCTCTCCTCCCAAGGCATCCTTGGCCTCTATACTTTCTGCTTGGAAAACACACTATTGTACAAAGTATAGTAGCGTTGCCGGCTATTGTCCACGATGCCCAGATCGAAGCTTGAATAATTAGGCAGTTATCTGATTCGTTTTTTTTTCTCCCACGGCGGGCTAGGAGCGAACTATTCCACACAGAGTAGTTCAAGATGCGAGATACTTAGATACTAATTCAGGTAGGTCCAACTCTCTGGTTTTGGCTACTGGCGCTAGGAGGCAACTACGACACCGCTTTTTGTTGAGTGCTTGCGTGTGTGTGGCTTGGTTGTTTTGGTGTTTATTTCTGTCTGTTCTGAAGCCTTCAGCCATCATATGGGTTGGGTTTAGAAAAAAAAAAAAAAAAAAAAAAAAACCCCTAAAATAAAAGAGGCAACGATTAAAAAAAAACAATTACCACAAAAAGAATAAAAGGGACTAACGCCCTGCAAGCCCAGTAGCCACAAAGATCACGCCTCCAACCGGAAGCCAACGGATGGAAACCTAGACTGGCGCAAAAAAGCAACAAGGCCGTCGTCCACCCGGCAGTCTCCAGGCACAAACATCAAGGCACAGATGAAGATCTGCAACCTCTCTCTTGGCAAATTGTGGCTCCATGCCTCTTTGTGTTTCCACAAGCTCCACCTATAGTGTAATAGTGGACTATTTTGCACATAAGAAGCTTTAGATCTTTCCTGGGGAAGCTGGTCTGCCGTTGCGCTTGTTCCTAGTTTTGCTGCACTTCATCACCCAATCTTTGCCTCCCTTGTTCATTCTTGCGTCTTTATGGAGTTAGTTACTTTGCTGTTCTGTTTACCCCGCAAAAAGAGTCTCCCCAAAAAGTGGACACGCAACCATACCAGTGTCCATTATTCACGGCAAACTGGCAAGAAGACACGCGCGAAAATTTAATTGATAACCATATTGGACTTTGCGGGGAAGGAACCTCGTCCAGTTGCTTTACTGGTATTGACATCAGCGGCTGAGCGAACAGGGATCAAGGCCTTTTGCTTACCTAGCCTACGGAGTAGGTATAATCGGAGGGACTGGGTAGGTCTACCACTAAGAGGTCCAAGAGGCAAGGGGGGAGCTTTTTAGGGGGAGATGCAACATCCACTAACGAACCTACCACGTAAGGTAGCTTAACTGCAAGCCCGCTCCAGCTTTCTGGTACCCACATCGGCTACGCTAGGCAGCTTCTGCAGTGTCTCCATCTCAGTCTGGAACTAGAAGCTAGCGTACTTCTGCTAGATAAGATGCGTACTGTCGTAGGTAGTATGTACGTTACGATTACTATAGTATACCAGACCAGCGACACCAAGTTGCGAGTTTCAACTCCTCGATCATCTTGTCACGGATGGCAGGTACCTGGCAAAGCTGGCCCTCTAGTAAGGTAGTATTATCTTTGCTCGGCGCGCAGATGCCCCATGTGGCAAGGACTAGGATCCTTGAATTTTGGCAGGGAACCCCGCCATTGGTATGCTTGCATGCTTCCCAAGGTCCATATTTCCTGGTGATTGGTATTCCAATTGGATGAATTGGTTGCACTTCCCCAGAATGTGAATGAGGTACTTGCAGGTATCTTTTGTGGAATACAAACTGAATACGGACAGAGGGTCGTTTTGGCCTTTTTCTCGAGGTAAAACGCCAACTGTCATTCATTTTCATTTCATACAGCACGGATCTTGACTAGAACAACCGCCGCCCTCCCTAAGAATTTATTTGTTGATTAGAAACAGCAGCAAAATCTAGTCCTCACGTCATCATCGTTCGAGCATTTTGACGGGACCCGAGCGTCCGTTCCCAACAATCATTCGTCACACGCAATTCCTCAAAAGAACAGCGGCCGAGTGCTACAAAAGTCGCCACCCACGTTGCTGATCCTTTCGGGTGTCAATCGACAAGCGTCCTACTCTAGGTAGACGGAAAACCGATGGATAGACACGACCAGTCTGCTACACGACGTCACGCAATTTAAACAGCAGCTACCCGGATACTTTGTGTACATACCACTTACTCCACTCACGACCTGCATGCAACAACGAGTCGGTGGGCCTCACGACGTGGTGTGGTGCTAGTCAGCTTTTAGCCAAATCAGCCAAACTTTTGTTTTACAGTACTCTCTTTGTTTTGTTGGCGGGGGAGTTTCGATTAATTGATTGCTCGTTTGTTTGGCGCCCGCAGTTGCATGAAAGGGGTCTGGCCCAAGAAGAAAAGGGACTCTGGACTACCCTACCCCTACTGTACCGTACTGTGACCTTCTCCCTGCCATCTGTACCTAGTTCTAGTTTTTTAGGTACCTCCCTGGGTACCTACTGTACCTCACCTGGCTTAGGTCTGGCACCTTGCCCGCCAACCACAAACAACAAAGAACCCAAAAAGTCAAAACTCCGAGACTGGCTGCTGTTCGTCGCCTCCCTTTGATCGGCAAAGGCAAACGAAAAGCCGACCCCGGACCAGTCCCCCTAGGCAAGCAAGCATTGAGAGCGTTCAGTCAAGTCAATCAATCCATCAATCAATCAGTCTGCACCACCCACCAAAGACAACCATACACGCCCACTACCGCTACTACCACCGCCCGACGTCCCCGTTGTTGCAGATCCGCACATTGCGGAGCTGTGTGTTAGTTAGTACAGCCCACGCCGTTCAACGGATTTAAAACCCCAAACTGCCGCCCATCTGCCCACCTCTGTCCTACTCAAGGTCGATACGATACCACATTTGCAAGAATTCGGTGCATCCCATCTCTCCTTTGTCAATCAGCCAAACAAAACAAATTCAAGTTTCGACCTCGAGCCATTTCGCGGCCCACCAACACGCCATCCTCGAACCACTTTCCTTTCTCCAACATACCCACAGCGGCAAGCCTTCTCCACTTGAAGCTCCAGTTCCCGCTTCCGCGCCGTCAAACCGAACGATCTCGAGATTTCAAGTGCCGGAATCATCAGATCTAGTTCTAGATTTCCCACTATCCACCGTGAGAAAGAATTCTATAAGATCACATCACCATCCACACAGTCAACTGCCGCCATTGCAGTCAGTCACTATGTCTTCCGACGATCAGAACAACAACAACAACGCCCCCAACACCAACAACGACGTCAACGGTCCAAACGACATGTCTCGCAACCGTCGTGCCTCTGTTTCTTCAACTGCCTTCACCAACCTCTTTCAACGCAGCAACTCTACATCTGCCGGGACGCCAGCACTCCCCGGCCCCATCGCCACAGCCATGAATGACCACCGTCGAAGGTTGTCGGTCTCTACAATCGGTCTCTCTGGCACCTCCCCTACAACCATGGCGACACCCTTTGGGCTTCGTCGCGGGAGCTTGTCCACCAACGGCTCCGAGTCTATTGATGAGAGTGCTATTGATGAAGACGAGGTTGGCGCCCCCAACTCCAGGACGGCCCCTGCTACTCCCTTTACGCGGCGGATGAGTTTTGGTACGCAGGCGATGCGTAACATGCGAACCGGAAGGGGCACCAGCCCCGGCACCAATGGTATGGCCACCACAATCCCTTCAGCCACGGTCGGACACCCTCGTCGGAGCAGTGTATGCGGCTTATCGTCGTCGACTGCTGCTTCAGGCGACAGTGTACCCGATCAAGCTGTCCCCAAGTCCCATAGCCCCGCACAGCAGGGCCAAACCACATTTCCCAAGACAGCTATTGACGCTTTATCTGCTTCTGCTCGCCCCACAGACCAAGGCTTCAACTGGTCTGAGCAGTTTAGGTCCCGCGCTGAAAGCACAGTTACTGGCTCGAGGCCGCAGTTCTCGTTCGGTTCTAGCGTGGGAACGTCCCCGCCACGCCCTGGCGGTGTAGGTCCCCAGCATGACCGTGCCAAGTCCATCTCCGAGATGCCGGCGCCTCCCGCGCAGACGCCACAGGCTAGGTCGGAACCTCGGAAGCCAGATGCGTTCCAGGAGCGTATTCTCAAAGGAGATTTCTACATGGACTGAGTGCTCCATGTGATCCCCTCCTGGCTTGAGCCACGATCGAGCCAAAATGGTCACACCCAACCACAACGTCGGAAGAGAAGCGCCTTCTCTTTCAGATGCCCCCGAGCCGAGTTTGAGAGTCCGCTGAGACATTAGCCTAACTTGAACGACAATACGGAATACGCCTCGTGCCATCTACGAGGGCCAAATGGAATCGTGTCGGGGTTTGCTTTTTCCCCCCCTGACACGGCCGCCCCGTTCACAAATTCCTCAACAAATATGCCGAATTATCCACAGCCTCAAGTGCGGTGGGCTGGACGGATTGTATGATTTGGTCTATTGGGCTGTTCCTTGTACCTGAATTCAGTTGTCCGGAACGCCGGATTTTAGCCACTTTTGATAACTATGGGTCGTACGTTCTTCCTGGCCATCATCGCAAGAGGGCCAAATGAGTATTGGAAGTCAACTACGGTCACGAACATGATTGGTAGAAACATATTAGGAAAGAGATGTCGACCATCTCTGGATGAGACGAATCAATGGGATTACGGATGAAATGAACAAACAAGACAGAATGAATAAAAAGTATGACCAGACAAACCCAAGGCCCCAGCACAGTTTCCTTGCCTTGACATGTAATACTTGGTTTATGAATGGAAGACTCGTGCGGGGTCGCTTGAACACACCCATACGCCTTGGCATTTTTCTTCAGAGACAGTCACTTTTCTTTCGGGGGTGGTATGTGGGCGGGCGAGTAACAAGGATTATCTGTACTTTTTTACAAGAAGAGCAAAGTTCAAAGAGTTCCTGGGAGTACCCTCGCCACTCCCCGCAAACTTGCTACTCGTGGTTTCAGCATGCTGATGTGCTGAGATGGTGGTTCTAGGATTGAACGGGCTGTCAACTGGATAATCAATCTGGCATGGATCTTGTGTCTAAACATTATTGGGATTACTTTCTTCCCCCAAAAGCTTGAGATGGCCCAGTATCGGACTTAAGGTGGGAGTGTGGAGAGGTGAAGCCGAATTCCGGACGGGTCCTGCTCATGTTGGGTATATTGTTCGATCTGCATTGACATTTCCAAGTGTTTACACAATGCCTCCCAAAAAAGGAAGGTTGTGAAACTGCTGATGAGCCTCTCTCTCAACGACGAATCCCCTGCTGCAGTAGAGTAGAATATAGCAGCAGTAAATGATCAAACTGTCAAGACCCGAAAAGGATTCCGAGAATGCGCCCGCGAGCCCGACTCCCTATACATTCTTTTCCTTTGCTGGCTTGTCAATGCGCAAGGGGAACCTGGTGGTAGTCTCGAGCCGCTTCTGCTTATTCCCCCCCCCCCCCCCCCACGTCGACATTTTTTACCCCATCCAGATATAAGTCCGCTACCCTGACTAGGTGAACAGGAATACTTGGCAGGATTATTAATTTTGGGGGTTCCTCTTCCTTTTGTTTTCTGTGGCAATGCGATCGGACGACGTGAACAAAAAAGTTACCAAAAACGTCCAATATGTACATATAAGACCACAATGCGCCCAATGTTCCTTGGCTGCTTGGAAGTAATCGTTAGGGAATACGAGTCGTAAAGCACCAGTCGTCAGGGCTTTGCTTTGAAATGTGGTTGTTTGGCGCCATGGCCCGAATATGCGGCATTGTACGTACTAAAGTAGTAAATACTTTGTTACAGCCAAGAGCACCAGAATGGTAAATATACTGCTAGATCTAGTCTAGTCTAGAACAAGTAAAAGGTGCCGTCGACGGCAAGGCAGCAAACTTTTGTCTTTTGTCTCAAAAAAAAAAAAAAACTGAAACCATAAACTTTTTTTCATCTCTTCGCGCCAAACCCCTTTCCATTCATTAGAAAGAAGCATGGCAATCCTCTATGAGTTTTAGACTTTTTTTTGGGGGTATTAAATATGTGGATTACACTAAAAAGAGGGCATGAGCAATGGCACACCGGAGTGTGGGTTGCATGGATCATTCAAAATTAATTCTAAACGTTCTTGGCTTGCATGAGACTATACAATGCTTATCCCTTCTTGGGAGGGTATCTACAAGTAATACATGTTCCCCATGCCGGCCGAGTCCAATATGCCGCCGTACCAGGACTCGGAGGCAGCAAAGGGCGATTCCCCCGTAACGCCCCCTGTCCCGGACACTGGCGGCATTGAAAACATCATACCACCGCCGCCGTTTTGTGAGGCGGCAGCAGCCATCATGCCGGGCAGGACGAAGCCGCCCCGACTGCCGCTGCCGCCACCACTGTAGCCGGGGTCCATGGCCTGGACCACGCCGTCGCCAAAGGTTGCTGGCTCAAACTCCATGTCCATCCACTGGTGCTGTGGGAAGGACGCGGGTGGGATTTGTTGGTATTGTCGTTGCCGTATGTGAACGGGCACCGGAGATGACTCGGACGGAGATGTGTGGGTCAACGGCGGGACTGGATCGTCGGAACCCGAGGCTTCGTACATGATTGATTGCGGGGTTGTGTCTTGCGAGACGTACCAGGGGACTCCTGCTGGCGTGGGTTCTCGTCCTGCCATGGTTACTCCTGGCTGACCGGCCGCAGCACCTGCGTTGGTTTCGACCTCATCAACTTTGGTTATTTCCGAGGGTGTTTGGAAAGGCATGTCGGCGCTGTAGATTGCATGCGACGGGCGCTTGCTGTTGCCGCCCTCGGCCCCTCTTCCCTGCTCTTGCGGCCTTTGTGTGGACGTGGGAGCTTCCTGCGCATCGCCCGCGTCACTATCGCCTGCCTGTTTCTGGAACCATGATCTCAACATGGCAATAACAATATGGAACTTGGCGGCCGGCCTTGATCTGTTCCCGGCCGCCGCCATGCGAAACTTGTCTAGGAGCCGCCCGAGGTGCTCTTCGACACGTATCTCCTCCTTATCAATGACCTTGCCGAGCTCGGAACCGGGAGCTGAGGCGGCAAAGTACATCTTGATGAGCAGCACGGTGGCGTACGCAACGCGAACAAAGTTAAAGACGGGTAGGCAGCGCACATCTTCTGGCGTCATGGACGAGAAGGTATCAAAGATTCCGTCGACAGCTGCTAGACACGCCGACAGCGAACTGACATGCGCCGGAGTCAGCGCGGCATCTTCGCCAACGCATCCCCCTCCTGCGTCCTCCTCGATACGGAGCGCAATCTCGTGCATGTAGAGGCTCACGACGTGAAATCCCAGCTTGAGAGAAGGTCTCATTAGATCCTTTGGAACAGCATCCCGATACTTCTCGTGTTGCCGCTCGAAGCTCTTAATGGCGTGTTGTGTGCGTCTGTCTGTAATGTCAACGACAGCGCCTGGGTCATCCATGGCGAATTCAACCCCAATCTCTTCTGACAGTTTGTGGGTCCAGACGAGATGGCAGAAGTAGGCGTCTGTCGGTGCTGCATCAGGTGACGTTTGAAGCACCTCGAGACACTCTGCCATGAAGGGCGTCCAGCGCACCAGGTTGGGCCTATGTAATGTCATCGACGTGTTGGATGCCAGGTAGTAGCAGGTGAGCCACGTTCGGCGAGATTCTAGACTGCAAGGGTCTGGAGGCGGATGTCTCTTGGCGCTGTTCCTTTTTGTTCCAGGAGCGTCGTCATTGCTGCTACCACCACCACCACCACCACCACCTACTATTCCTGGACCTGGTGGTCCCACACCACTGCCTTCTCGCAGTGACCAAGGGATATGTCTTCCCCGTACAGTCGGCCTCCTCCTCCCAAGGCCCAAATCGATGGCCAAGACGGCGGCCATGTGGACCAGCTGGTAAAACTTGAGCTCCTCAAAGTGCTCGGGTGGCCAGTACCAAAAGACAGCAATGTGAAGCGCCTGCACCAGTTCGATGCTCTTCTCGCCGATGATGACTATCTTCTCGGCGAATATCTGCATCATCTCCCTCACTAGTACCCGCTGCAGTGATGGCGTCTCTGAAGAGCTTGCTGCCATGACCGCCAGAAAGAGGAGGGGTTTGTCGACCCTGATCCGGTTCCACGTCATGTCCGGGGGAAAGATGACGCCTGGAAGATGTGGGCACATGTGGTCTGTGTAGCGTGCAAATAGCTGTGCTGCCATATCCTCTGTAACGATGGATCTCGTGACGACGTCTTCGTATCCCGGGCCCATAGTTTGCCGCGGCGGCTGAGGCGGCAGTGATCCAATTCCATCTTCGTCACCAAACTTTCGCTTCTGGCCGCCAGCACCAGAGTGGCCACCCCCTGGCCCAGCTGCAAGCTCAAACACAATGCCACAGGCATTCATGTGAGAGGAGCTATCGGTGTTGAGGTTGGGTATCCCGCCCGTCAATATTGGACGGCGCTGCCAGCCCAAAGTTGCTGGTGTTGCCACCGCTTCGGTACTTGTGGCACTAGCTGTCACGGCCGGAGGCTCATCGTGGTCGTCCCCCTTCTCTGGCGAGCTAGCATCCTCCACTCCACCACCGTCCCCTTCTCCGGCGCCGCTCCCGCGCCTGCTGTCATGCAGCGAGGCCGTGAGCGCGTCAATTCTCTTTTCCAACTCTGCCACGCGACTGTCGGTCTTCTTCTGTCGCTTCTTGGTCGGCTGCGTCACTACACACCTCCGACCGGCCTTGGTGCATCGCAGGCAATTGCCCCCGCCAGCCTCGTCACCGTCGCCTTCCATAATGCAGCGAACCTTGAGGCCTCTACACCTGTCGCAGGCCCGCGGCTTCTTTGCCTCCGCCTCATGATCCGTATCGACGCCTGCCGAGGACCCAAAGCCCGCCGTCTCGCCATTGCTTTTGGAGCAGGTTGGTTGAATTGAGTGCCATATCTGGTGCTGCTGCTGTTGTTGTTGTTGCTGCTGAATGTGACTTGACGACGGCGGCATGCTTCCTCCATCTCGAACGCTGCTCGTGGTGGCCGTGGCAACAGATGCTGGCGAGAGGCTCCTCGACCTGAGGCTCGCGTCATCGCAACTGCTGTGTAAAAGTGCTGCCGCGGTGAGCGACATTGCTTACGTATGGGCTACAGCTTTTGTGCCTTTGTGTAGCCTCAATCCGACAATGTTACTGGGAGACCGCCGCTCATGGGAATGTTAGAGCTTTGCGCTTTCTCGTCAGGACCCAGGAAGGAGGAAGAAAAGAAAACCGGTGAGGTTCGGGGGAATTTCTCAACCCAGAGAAGACGAAAAAGAGGCAAATCCTTTTTTTTCTGGGAGGTCTGTCTCTTTTTTTTTACCGTCCAAGCCCAATCCTTCCTTTATGGGTCATCATGGTCATCATCGTCCCAAGCAAGAGAAAAAAAAAGGCCAGAGCCCCCCTCCCAAAAACTCCCGCCACGCGTCACCGAGATGCAGACTCCTAACGATCCAGGGGTGGCGGAGCAAAAAAAGGCTCAAGCCTGAAAACAATAAAAAAAAGAGGTGAGTGAGTTGGTCTTGAGATGATAAGGAACAGTACCCTGCAGAGTCGAGATGGAAGAAAAAAATAAGGTCAAGGAAAAAATACTATTTTGGGAAAGAATTGAAGAAGAAAAGAATAGGGCCAAAGATTAATTTGACTGACGACGACAACATGTATGTAGCCTTGACCGCCTCGACGGACTGTCAAAGAGCCGACAGACCGACCTCGCCAGCGATTTATTGGATAGCAAAATATTCGCAGCAAAAAGTCGGAGACCGAATAGATAAATGGAGAAAACAATTACAAGAGAAGGTTGTGAGAGGATTTATCTCGAAAAAGAGGACAGTGAGTCTGCGGGTCGAAAGCAGCAGTAATGTTGCACGGCATGCAAACGAGCGTTCACAAAGTCCGCCGTACGTATATGCAGTACAGAGGGTGGTTCTTTGCCTTAACAGACCGAGACCGGCAAGGCACGGACTCTGACCTGTCTTGTGCGGGTTTCTTTTTCTTCTTCTTTTTTTCTTTTCTTTTCTTTTTTTTTTCTTTCGGACAAAACTAAAAGGTCACATACCAGGACATAATCTTGTCCGTAGGCTGCCTTCACTAGGTGTGTGGTACCTTGAGTGCCTATGGAGTAGGTACTTTGTAGATGTCTTAGCAAAAGAAAGGCTGGATGTCCGCGGGGAGACCCAAGGTCTCGGACACTGGATGGACCGGGCGCTGGGCTGAGATATACTTTTTTTTGGGCCTGTAGGTACAGAGTACGGAGTACAGTTATGTCTCTGATGTTTTCTTTTTGGTCCACTTGATCCCAGGCCCCCGATCTTGCCCGATCTTAATGAAGGCTCAAGAATCAGTACATCCGTATAGTCAGTGTGACAGTCTGACATGGATCGTGTCACCAAGAAACCCCATCTTCACAAATAAACCAAGCAACATGTATGCAAAAAAGTACCCGAGTCCCCGCCTGGAGTGAGCTCATGACATTGATTAGCTAAGTCCAATATTATCGTCATGCGTGGGTTTGCTTTTTTCTTTTTTTCTCGTTTACATGACAGTCGCGCTCTTGAATGTTCGACCTAGGTATACATGGAATTTAGTGCAAAAAAGAAAGCCACCCAGAAAAAAAAAAACAATGGAGATGCAAAAAGCAGTTTGATAGGTCTGAAAAGCCACAGTCATTCCAAAAGAAAAGAACCAGCCCTGGGAATATGAGAGAGAAGAAAATCAAAGGCATGGTCAAAAGCAACAGCTAAGAGGGGTTGGAAAATAAACTTCGTCTTCTGAACAATAAATCAGAAAGCCAGCAGAAGTGGTATCTCTGAAGCAATAGGGAAATGTGAAATAAAAGAACCGTTTTAGACTCTGCTCCCAAAATGCAGTCTCCTCCCCAGGTATATGTGAACAACAAAAACAAAAAATAAGGTCAAAAATTATGAGTGAGGCTTATCCGGGTATTTAGAAATATCTTGGCACTGAAACGTTGTCTTCTGGAGAAATTTTCTAATACTTCAGAAAGAAACTAAAAAATCACTCTGTATGCGTTCCCGTCTAGTAGCGAGTCTCATGGTTTAGACGGCTCCTCGAGCCTTGGTTGTTCAGCCCTCCCATCATGGCGCCACCCATCAGGACGCTTTCACGGCGGTTAGACCTCGAGCTGCCAGGGTTGTAGGCGTCATATCCACTGCTAGCAGAAGCGCTGCCTTCGTACAATGGCCTGTCGTATCCCGGGTTGACCATCCGGGGTCCCGTTGGTGTGTGTAGCTGCGACATGTCAAAACTCTGCGGCATCGCAAAGCCCCCTTCGTAAGCGGGTCTGTTGGAAATCGCAGTGGGGATGCCTTGGTAGCCCTGTTGCGACAAGTACTGCGGATCGTAAACCGATTGCTGCGGTTGCTGCTGCTGTGGGGGATTCGGGTTTGACCTCATCTGATTATTGGTAAGCTGACCCAGTCCTATCCTGGGTTCCGGCGAGCTTCGCTGCCGCTCCTGCTCCGCCAAGCGCTGGCGGTGAGGTGAGCCGCCCTGACCCGAAGTCATTGGGCGCACCTGCTCAATTGAGGCCATCGACGGGCGCCTGGGGCCCGCCGGTCGTTGCATAGGCGCCGCGTTCATGTCGACGCTACGGGTGTCCTCTTCATGATACCTAGACTGCTCTCCCGGGCCGTCTCGCTGCAAAGGTAGCTCGTACTGCTCCGCGTCGATACCAAATATGCCTTCGTAATTCTGGAGGAACATGGCGAACACGGGAGCGGGAATGTTCAGGGTCGGGGAGAAGACGATACCGACATTGCGGACGGTCATCTTGTTGATGTTTGACTTGTTGATGATCCTGATCAAGAAGGCAATCAGGTACTTGAGGAGAGTGGCATTTGCAGTAGGCAGCCTGTCAACCAACTCGTTCAGCGCGGCAACCTTGGCAGCCGAGTTGGGCATCTCGGTTACCGAAACGAAGTGCATGTGAAGATCTCTCGTCAGGATCGTCGTCGGAAGCTCCCTGAGGTATAGCTTGAGGAGGGATGCCACGGCATGAATATCGTGGTAAGCCTCGTCAGCGATGAGGTTTACGTCGCTCTCCGTGTTGAACCGCTCACGGAGCTGCTTGATGACCACATTCGATCCACTGAGCCTGAATATGCCCTCCTCGTTCAGTGCGTTGTTTGCTTCGAGATACTGGATGCAGCGGTAGACGACCGCCGGGAGGGGAACCTTGACATCAAATGGCGCATTATACCTCACAGCCTCGGCCAGAGGAGCACCAAACACTTGCCGGAAGGGTCCTGTAGGGTGGCTCCCGGAGGCTATACTTGGTCCGGTGCTAGACTCTCCCCCGAACAGTGAGTCAGTGCCATCGCTCGAGCCACGGGGTTGTTGCTTGGTAGCAAAGCCGAAGAAGCTGCGCTTCCTAATCTTCTTTTCATCGGGTGGTACCAGGCCACCGCCTCCAGTCCTACTTCCCCAAGAGGCCGAATCCGAGATAGGCTGGGGATTCTGAGGACCCGAGATGGCAAAGTTTTGCTGAGAGCTCATGCCCATTGGAGTCGGGCAGGGCTGGTCATAATTTGGCCCTGAATTGCCCTTGCGGTTGGGTGCCGAATGAGGCATCTCGCCTTGCTGAGTGGCCTCATAATTTACAGAAATTAGGGATTCAGTGTCTTGCGACTTTTGAGGCCGACCAGACTTTTTCTGCTTTGAGTTTGAACGCCCAACACGCCCATCGCCTGATTGGCCCTGCTTTGACTCCTTCTTCAATACCTCCTTCTTCTTGGCCTCTTCCTCCTCGGGATCTCGGTAGTCGATCCAGCGCAGGAGTGCATCCACCCACTGGTCGCGTTCTGTGTCACTCTCGGCGCATAGGACATGCTTGGTCATCGACGATGGATCCTTCTTCTTGGGCTCGAGGATGAGGAAAGCGTGGCGATATTGGTTGTCCATCTCCTCGTTCCCGCCTGCGGCCGACGAGGGAGAAGACGTGCCGTTCGTTTGAGGTGCCGACTGCTTTCCGATCTGAGCCTTCTGCAACTTGATAGTTCCGAGGTGGGCACCACCGGGGGTCTCGTAGTATCGTAGCTGAGGACCCTCGAGGACAAAGAACCTAGCTTTCCAACCACCAAAGTTCTTGCCACGTTTGGTGAGGTAGCCAGTCCTGAAGGGACGACCGCCAGGTCCCGTCTTTTGTGGCTGGCTATCGGGTCGCGGGATTGCAATGCCGGTCTCGTCTGCGTTGGCTGGAAGGGTGTTCGTCGAAAGGTATTTGCAAAGCTCGATGGCTGTTTCCGTGTCCAAAGGTGTGTTCAACAACTCGTCAAGATACAGGTCCAATGCCATCCGCCTGGCGTCGAGCTTCGCGGGGGCATGGCCACTGAAGAGAGATCGATCGGGCGTTTTGGCGGTGAAGGCCGGGCACTGCTTCAATCTTTGATCAAGCTTTGCAAGAGATACTGAATCCTTTTCCACTCGCCAGAGCTCGCTGCCTTGACCCCGCAGCAGAACCGCCAGTGTGAATACGGGGTCTTCCTCAAGCTGAGTGAGCGAGAGGAGACTGGCACGCGATGGCTTCATTCGTGATGAGGCCACCTTGACTTCGATCGATAGAAGTGCATTGGGAGGTAGAAGCAGATCAGGATATTCTTCCGTGACAAAGCCAGTGTAAACTTGGGCTTCTCCCACTGGGCTGTCACGCGAGCTCGTAGGCTTGGTGGGGCTCGTCGCCGTAAGAGCGTCCATAGCCTTCTTCACAATGTTCAGGGGTTTGGGCGATTTTAGGTCTTCTGAAGGCGGTGTTTGTTGCGGGGTGTTTAGTGGTAACGGTATCGGCTGGCGTGGTGGCCGCGGAGACAATGGGGCACTCGCAAAAGCACCAAGTTGGCGTGGGGACAGTGGTGGTGAGCTGAACGATGAGTTGGCTGCACTCAAGGCGAACGGCCGAGGGCTCGAAGGAAGACCAGGGCTGATCAATGGCGGTGGCGGTGGGAGCGCAAGTTCTCGTTCACCGGCTTTCAATATGGTCAACATAGACGTATGTTCAGCCTGGTTGCCTTGTCGGATGGTCTGCGGGCTTGCCGGCAGATTGGGAACTGGCAGGTTTTCCCTGGGCGTGCCCTTGGAGCTTGCCGTGCTCTTGTTGCTCTTCTTAGACAGGCTGCGCCTCTCAGCCTCCTTCAGAGCAATGATCTCTCTATCGTGCTCGTCCTCCTCGCGAGTTCTACGTCGCCCTCTCCTCTCAACGTCTGCTCCATTGGCAACCCCGATCAGGCCATCCAAATCCGAATCGGTCGAGTCGAGATCGGCCTCGCCGTCATCAGTCGACGTCTGGGTATTAGTTTGTATTTGTATGGGCGCTGGGGGTGGCTTCCGTGGTGGTGCTGCGGGCGGAAGGGGAAACTGGCTGAGACCGTCACCGGAGCTCATGGAAGGTGCTGGTGGTTTGGGAGGCGGCATCCGCGGCGGTTCGCTCGGGGGACTTCTTGTCGGGGGCATTGCCAGATGAATCGGGATTTCCAGTTCTTCGGCCGCCTTGCGGGCGTCCTCGGCCTCACGCTCCTCCGCTTCGTGGTCGTACTTGTCGAGGGCGTGCTCGTGGGCCTTGGGCATCGTGTGGGTGGGATCAAGCATTTCTCCTACAGCGGTGGGAGGGCCATTGGGTTGATCTGCTGGAGGTGTGATTGGGTAGGGTGCCAGTGCAACCTCGATGGGAGACTGCCTCTGGCTGTCGGAATCCAAGGCAGGTGAAAGAGGCACATCAAGCTTTTGCAACTGGGGAGGACGGCCCGAGGTCGTTGGGTCCGTCATTGACCTTTCCAAGGATGCTGTCGTTGGCAGCGGTGGTACTTGGGGTAGAACCTCTTTGAGCTTCTTCCGATACTTTTCTTTGTCCTTTAACGCTCTTTCCAAATCCTTGTTTAAGCCCAAGATCATGGCCCTTTGCTTATCCACGAGCCTCCATAGTTGTGAATTTTGCTGTGCTTGTGATGCTTTTTCTTTCAAAAGATACTGGATAACTGCCTCAGCACTACCGGCTGCCTTGATCAGGTTGCCAATATCCAAAGGCCCCGTTGGGCTGTCGACCGAACTTTTAAGATTTTTGTGGGATTGTGAGCTGGTCGAAATGGCCGAAATGGCAGAGTCTATGGACGAGTTACGAGGGGCACCCTTGGCCGCTTCCACTCGAGGTCCAGCCATGGTGATCGCTGGCCAAGCCTGAGACCCTTCCGGCTGCGTCGAAGGTCTCACGAAGTCGGGTGCACTCTGGGTATCATGAGGAATTCGTCGAAATGATGACGCGCTAGAGGGGCGAGTTTAAGGGGTTAGCGACTGCCCAGCGGGACCAAGCTTTCGGCGGAAGACCAATCTCTCGTCTAGGGCGGGTTTTTACCCACGTATGTGGTTCGTCGGAGGTCGGGGTGCTGGCTAAACTCTGCTGTTGAGTGCAGAATTGAGTTTGCCCAATGGTGGCCGTTGGAAGCAAATGTCCCTTTTGGGGTCGGCCGTCGATAATGTTAGCCCTGCTCGCGTGCAGAGACGACGGATCGCAAGCGGTCGAGCTGTTGTAAATGTCGTCGGACGCCGCGGTCGTCGTAGTATGGAGTGGACTAGGGGTGGTGGGCTTCCGATGGGATCTGGGGATTGCGGAGGACAGCGTCCGATCAGCACTTTGACTTCGCTAGCCATACAGACTACATAAGAACCAAGTCCGTGGTCGTAAGGCACAGCGTCTGTACGCTGGTAGCGCGACTGGGGGCTCTTTGGGGTTGGTACTTTTTGGGATTTGGGAATGGGCCTTCTCTTCCACGAGAGAGAGGCAGGTGATTAAAAATCGCTTGACGCTATTGCGGGCGTGTTGTCGTGTGCCCTGGTAAAGGGGTGACTTTTGGATGTGAGGGATGAGAAAATGAAAATGAAATAAAATCAACAAGCCACTAGAAGTGATAGCCAGGTGCTAATAGGTACCTTAAGGTATCTGGGGACAGGTACCTACATAAGGGGGAGGGATGGACTTAATTGGGCTAAACTGAACTGGGGACTACCGTAAGAGTACAGCAAAAACGGCAATAAAAAGCCGGGTGGGGCCGGCCCTGGCTTTGGCTTTCTTTCTTTTGATGCAAGTAACTAACAACGGTTTTGTCTCGTACTGGGTGCGGAGTGGGCAAGCGCGCGCGCGTGTGTTTGTATGTATGTGTGCAAGGGAATCTCAAAGTAAGGTGCTAAGGTACGCTCTACGAGCTGATGTGAGAAAACAGAAAAAAAAAAAACTTACCGGTCAGACGTCGGTGTCGTCGGGAGGTTGGAGTTGTTGTCGCCGTATTCGGTCGAGGGAAATGTTCGTGCAGCTTCTATGGTGCTGATTTGCAGTTGCAGGGGCGGTAGACGGAGGCTTTGTTGTTGCTGCATCGCGACGGCAGGCGCCAGCACGAGCAGGTGTTAAGCCAAGAAAGGTAGGGCTGTCCCGGTCTGGTTTTGGCTGTGGAGGATGAGTAAAGCAGAGAGCGTCGTCTGACGGGCCGTTGCCAGCCCTTCTGGTGCGTAAGCTGCGACAAGGTCCGCTATGCGAGTCGGGGATGGAAGGGCCCCTGGAGCAGGCCCAGTTCAATTGGCGACGGCCGAAGGGGGTCAGAGCTTAACGCGCGACGGCCCTCGACGAGGTTTCGAGATGGCTGAACAACCCTGACTGACGTCGCATGTACTAACGAGCACTAACTGCCCGTACAGCGCACCGGTTCTTTTTTTTTTTTTTTTTTTTTGCCGGGGCCACTCTGTTTTTTTGGGTTGGTAGTGGGCGTGCGCTGAAGCTGCAGGCCGACGCTACTGTATTGTACCAGATAGGCTCGTAGGGTTTTTGGCCCTTTTTTATTCATTTTTTTTGTCTCCTGGTGTCGCAGTCGAGGTCTAGACTCTGAATCGTTCCTCGTCTCCCTACGACTGAAAAACAATACTCAAAGCTTGCAATAATTTAGTTTCGTAGGCTATTTTCAAATGACCGGAAATCTCACTCTTGATTACAGGGAATGGAACAGGTAAGCAATGCCTGTTCAGCAAGCACCACAACCGGAACGGTAGATCAACATTTTGCAGGTGGGAATCAGGTCCATATGTGGCCTTCTAGTTCGTAGTTTGTGGCATTTACTCGTTGGATCTCCAAACGCACTGTACCGGTACCAGTGTGGTTCGACTGTCCTGGATGGTAGCTTGCCTCCGAGCCATCCCTGCCCCTGAGCTAATAGACCAGTGTGTACCTAGTAAACCCCCCACCTTAACGGGTACTAGCCCCGACTAAGTAATAAGGTAGGGACAGTGAGAGTTCGCTTGGGGCTTGATTCCAGACTTGGCGAGACCCTTTTTAGTTTTATTTTTGACGATGCTACTGTCCAAACCCGTCAGGTTATTTTTGTTGATACCTACCTACTGTAGGTATGTGGAGTACAAAGTCTTGAAACAAAATCCTTTATTGTATCAGTATGTGTATTTTCCCATAGCATTTGGCTCGCCGATATTACTGCTGCAACGCGGCAAAGTTCAGGCGGCGATCCTCCTTTGCTGGGCAGGAAATGCAAAAAAGAAGGGAACCAGAAACATTGTTCAGCTTTGGTACTGTAAGATCCGCTGGTCTTGGCTATGTAATAGACCGCAGATATTAAAAATACTACGTACGACACACAGCTGCATGTCCCGTACCAAGGTAGGAAGCTGTATTACTGTAGTTATCTTTTGCTGTGTCCACTGGCCTGCCACCAAACCCAGTCAGTCACGTCACAATTATATCGACCCAACTGGAGTATTACAAAATAAAGAACCTTTCGGCCTGCCATTTCTGTTCACGCGGTTTCTTTGCAGAGTTGCAATACAGAGTTGCAGCACATCGTCCGATGGTACATAGCAAAAACAAAGTACGGCAATTTATCTGCCTGGGGTGCCTACCATGAATCCCTTTCATTGATTCTTTCATCCGTTTTTTTTTTTTCTTACCCTCTCCACCTGTCTGGATACTTTCCAATTTTGATATTGTGAGCGCCAGGGTCTTCTAGCGGGGCTCATTCCAATCAGCGCCCCAGGTTTCAGAAGCGGCTCGCTAATGTGAAGAAATCCCTGCGACCTGCCCACCACTCCCATTTTGGGTGCGGGATTTGACTTTGTCAAGTTGGCAATCTCTGCCATTGGACATGTCCAGATGAAGAAGACTGTAGGTAGGGTAATTACTGTATAACGGTTACTGTAGGGAGACGATGTGCATAGATACAGGGGTGGGCGCCTTTTCCTTTCTTTTTTATTCTTTTATTCTTATTGTCAAGTTGCACCACAGGCCGCCCTACTGTACGGTACGAGTTGATAAAGCAAGTTTGCTCCATAAATTTAGTGGCTCTCGGAAGCCAAGTTAGGCGGAGCCAAGCGTATGGGCGAAACCCTCAAAAGAGAAAAGTCAAGCAAGAAATCCCATTGTTCTATATCGGCTCAATTTAAGTTGGTTTTTTTTCTCTCTATCTCTCTCTGTCTCTTGCCCTCCAGTTTGCTATTCCCCCGCTGCAGAAAGGACATCCGTCCTAATGCATGCAGTACTATATGTAGGGATTCATGGGCTGACCTGCGTCGATCATTCAATCCCAGCCAGATCTGAATTTCGCTTGGTTGACAACATTATACTGTAACTGCAAATTCATTCCTTGGTTTCTTGGTTCCTTGGTTCTTTATCTCTTCAGATGCCCACCGTCCGGTCTTTGCAATTGTTCATGGCACCGGTGCTGCTTCCGCTACAGGTACTATCTAGTTTTTTTTTTTAGTTTTTTTTTTTCGTATCGTGTGTTCTTTGCTCTCTCTCGCTCTCGGCCTGCAGCCTGCAGCCTGCAAGTGCAGTTTAGTCTCTGTGTGGGTTGTCTGAAAAGAAAACACGTGCCAACCGGATGCCGGGTCTAATGCAAGGGGTGGCTACCGGAGAATATCGATTGGTTCATAGTATTTGATTCCACAGCAGCAGTTCCCTGTGCTCTGCTCTTCTTGCCAGGACGGACGTTCTCTCTTGTACACCGGCGGCACTGCTGCTATCCGAACGCAACGATCTGTGTGTGGGTATGAGCTAGCCACCACTTGGAGAATCAAATTGTGAATTTGTGTTTTATGCACATGATGGTTCTTCTCTCCTTCCATGACCATACTTCCATTTGCTTTTACTTTTTTTTTGGGTTTGTTTTGTTCTGAAAGGAAAGCATCCTGGTCCTCATAAAAAAAAAGCCCACACCCCAATGCATGCCTCGCCGAAATAGCCTCATATCATGACCCCCTGATTCGAGTTTTTTTTTCCGATCCGGGTTTTGATGCTCTGTATTTTTATGCGGTTTTGTATCGCAAGTCATTCGAGAAAGTAATATTCGGTCACTCATTGGCGCCCAATCGTCCCATCCATTGATGGGAGTTGGAATGCGAGTCGAACTTTCATACTGTATGGTATGTACCTAGGCTGGGTTGCCTCCGTACCTGGAAGCTTTGCTCGCAACAAGGACAGGTCCGCACACAGTTGATGGGCAAGCCCCCCCCCCCCTATTAAGTGAGATACAAGGTTGCGCTGAACCCCCACCCACCCCGGACCCTTGCGTCCTTAATTGTACGGGTGGTAATATGTGCTGGGCCAATCATCCACCACTCACCAGAGTCGACGTGCTGCACAAACGGTCAGGCGGTGTGACGAGGGAAAACAAACAAGCAAAAAGGAAGAGATGGATGTCATGTCGGGGGCGTCTTGGGGATTGCCTGGATGGCTAAATCTAATTTGCTGTCTTTGTCCCGACTCGAAAAGGGGCCCGTCGGGTTTAATTTGAGCATTTCCTTGGGATTACAGTAATCACTTTGTCTAGATTGACCAAAAAAAGAAGATTCGATTGAGTCTTTCTGTCATCGGCGCCGATGAAACCGGGCCACAATCGGCAGACCCCCACTGCCTTGTCATGCCCACCGGCTCACCTTCCAAGTCCGACCCGGGCGTTGCCCCCGACTTTGTCACCCCAACCTACAGGAATCCCAGCGCTCATCCATCTTATTCAATTCCTACATGCTATCCGCGGTACAAAATCATTACGTGCCACGCATTGGGATTGGTACACAGTAAATACGGCATTGGCAGCCTCGGAGGCACACCCTTCCAGTAGAGAAAGTCCATATCACTTTGTTGACCACAAAACCTGTTTAGGCCCACCAACATACAGTACAGTGGCGTTTGGCATTCAAAGCAACTGATTCCGCATATAGTCGGGGCCTGTCAAACTCGTGTCCGACCAGCATGGCATTTCCAACTTTGTACCGGTATGTACGCCACGCGGCGATCGCAAGCATAATCGTTTGCTAGCCAGCCAAGCACGCCGTATTTTGTCCATCGGAAACGCCACCATGGAAAGCAACTACCATGCACAATGGCATTGGTGTTGACATCCATGTTTGTCCAAAAGCATGTTTGCTGTGTGGACGACCAAGGCGGCGTTGGCCCAGCAAGGTGCTGATGCTCAATGCGTTGAAAGACATTACAGTAGGTAGAGTATTGCAAGGTACCTACCTACCTACTCTAGGTAACCTGCAATCGTCATAAGGACCGGTAAAGGTGTGTGGTTGATTAGACTGTCGGCATTTTAGGTACGAGTCGAACTTTGGTCGTCTCCAGGTAATTTTTTTTTTTTTTCGGATTTAAACTCCATCGCCACTCCAATTCAGTCAGCTGCAGCATTTTCGGATGCTCAAACTGGTTCATCTGTGCTCCTAATCCTTGTTTTCCGACTTGATTGGGCGCCTAAGGGTTGGTCAAAGATGGCACCATCAGGGTTTCTCATCTCGGTCATTATTAATACCACCCTCCATCCGCCTTTCCAAAGTATGATTGCCGTGTTCAAAGTCACGCTCGATTCATCATCTATTCGGTGCGCTGCCGATGAGAACAGGGCGGGCCGCTGCACGGGGAACAGGGCGAAGAGGGTTCGAGTAAGGTAATTGTACCGGAAGGTAGCTTGATTGTCTTGGTGGTACCATTAATTACAGGGTTGTCTAGGTAATTTCCCTTTCGGCGTCTCACGGATCTCAATACGCGATGGCTCATTTCGGGAAATGGCTTCAAGGTTCGCGCTTCCTCGAGGTAATCAACTGGCAGCAAACCAATTTGATCGATTTGATTGGCATTTTGACAAGACTGGCTGCACACATGGCTGATTACTATATTAAAAACCCCAAGTTGTAATGCTGTCATCGAGTTTCATGATGATCGATTTGAGCTATTTGTGTCTTGTTTGGTCTGATTGGCCAGCCCGGATCGCCCCCAGCCAGCATATGCCAAGACGATTCTTTTGCTTGTTGTTGCTTTCCTGGCTATCGAGTGGATGAGAGGCTTCCGTCGCCAAGAGAACCCTTTTTAGCGTCCCATGATCCCCATCCTGGGGTCTGTCACTGATACCAGGGGAGGGGGGAGGAGCCACCAAAAGCCCAGCATCCATGCAGTTACAGCGGTACCAGTAATGGTGCTGTTGCTTTTTTGGCTCCTCACCCGCGCAATACGGAAGGGAAGGAGGGAGAAAGTAATCGCCAAGTCTCCTAGTTGGGTCGATGTTCTACTCCGTACTTCCTCGCCGCTCCGCATGTTGTTGCTTCTGGTAAAACAGGCTTTAACTAAATGACGATTGCATCTCACCAAACATCCAACGGCTTTGCTATCAACATCTACATTTGCTATCACGACCATGCTTGCTTTTTGTTTTCTCGGTAACAGGTCGACAAAACACAACATGGGCCCACAGGGCTCGCTTCTGGACAATCCTAATCATGAGACGAGATGACATGGCATTATCATTTGTGGCATATAATTCGTCCCAACTTGACATGTCGCATGTTGATACACTTTTTTCACCCAAAATATGTCATTTGTTTACACCCGGGAGCCTTGCCACAGATGCTTGTAAACAGGGAATTAGCCTGATAGTATTCGCAGAAAGGTATGATGGAATCCAAAGTAACTGGGAAAAGCAATATTCGAAAAAGTTTCGGACACGTGCTGCTGATGTCGTGCAAGCAAGCATCGGACAAATTTGCCGCCATACCGAAGCGTGGCGTAAGCCGGAAATCTTGGTATTGTTTATACGACGTCGACAAAAAAAAGTATGGGAATTGTAAGATGCTCCAAATCCAAATGTCCAAATCCAAAAATAAATATCAAACTGTTCACGACGTGACGAACTTGAGGCGTTCCATGCTGCTCCTAACGTATGCGAAGTTTGCAAAGTCAGTCTTCTTCGGCGAAAGTTGCATCTTGATGTTCCCAAGCGATTCGAAGAAAAAAAAAGACGTTCTTTCGGGCACCCCTACCCAAAAGCTGCCGTCTGTTGCTCTGAGACTTTCGTTTGCTTTGATCCAATACCCGCCGAGAAGGGAAAATGGACAAAAGCGTCTCAACTGATTCCGGTCCGAACGATTCCCGTCGACCGAGGGCCGGTGGGCTTTTCTTTTTTTTTTTTTTTTTTTTCGTCTGATCTTATCTTCTTTTTTGCATGGGCAAAGACGGCATCTAGCTAAGCTACATGGTACTACTTACCCCGCAGAAAAAGCAAGTTACGGCAATCTTGTCTTTCATGCCCTTTTTTTCACGGCTAGGCTGGAGAGAAAATAAGCTGAAGTTTCTTTGGCAAGGCTCGGTTACTGGGCTTGCTGGGTAAGGTAGTACCCCCCCCCCCCCCAAGGGCCATATCATCCACGGATGTGCGCATAAGCCTGGTAAGGTATTGGGGATAAAAGTCTTGGGACGTTTTCGTTGCTCGTGGGGTAAAAGGGGGGGAGATCCCCCAATTGCTGCCGAGACCCGCTCTCTTGCATTCGCATCACTTTGGTTCCTGGAGGAGTTTCTTCTCCCTAGGTAGGTGACTTTGACCCCTTGATATCACCTCACCAGGGTACTCTGTAATTTCCAACGGCTCTGGATTTTTCCGCCTAGACTTCCGTGCAAAATTGTGCTCAGCTCAGCTGATGACTTTTTCTGTGCAGGTGAGCTCTCAAAAAAAAAAAAAAAATTATTATTATTATTATCATTTTCAGTCCTCTTATTCTCCGGGCCTGAAACCAAACCCGAACTGCTTGTAGCAATTCTGGCTAAAAGAGGTTGTGTCTCGAAACGGTTTCAGCGCGAATATTCGAATATTCCCTTCTTGGTCCGTGCTGGTGAATTGAGCTTCTCAAAAAAGAGTCACGAGACTATTATAAGACGTGCACATACAATTCGTGACTCGTCTGTGTTCGTTTATTTTGTATTTAATGCATAACCGAGTTCAAGATTACAAAGACGTCCCCGGTGCCAGGTGTGTGCTGTGGCCGTGATCGAACAGTTTGATCACGTGCACATGTTTGCGCGTTGACGGCTATTATCCCCGTGCCAGGACTGACTCTTACACCTAACTATTTAAATGGGAAATGGGACATGTCTTTTTTATAACTAATCAGAAAGACTCTCGAAATATGTTGCTCTTAATTACTTATTTATGCGGGTTTATCACAAGTGCGGCAGTACGGACGAGCCAGTTGAATCAATCCAGGGATAGCCGGCGTCACGCCCCATGGGTCTTACCCGGCAAAATACCTCTCTTAAATATGAACGAACGCCTATTAATAAATATGGTAATCATGGACAGATTTTGCATGAAGACAAAGTAGAATAGAACAATTTCTCTTTGCTTATTTATACCGCTGCCTCCTCGTTATTTGAACTGTATTGTTCAATCTCTATTAATCCAATTGCGGTTCTTCCGTTTCGTTACTCCCTCGTGTTTAATAGCTGGGTTGGGTTGGTTATCTAAAATATCACGCTCTTTTTGTTTTTTGCCTTTTTTTATTGCTCTTTCGAAGCCTGCAACCCATAATTCCATAGAAATGCGTCTTCAACATATCGTACACATTGTTTTCCTCTATGGCGCCATCGCCGCCAAGGAACCCCGCCCATTCGCGGTATGCATGCAGGACTGTACAAACGAGTACATGAGGGACTTCCAGTGGCCTTATAAACGTGCGACAGAGAAGTGTTACAAAGACATCTGTGTAAGGTCCAACAACGGGATACAGACAGAAAGACGGGAACCGCTAATAACGCCAACGGGAATCGCTTAATAGATCGGTTCGAAGGGTGACCCCATGCTACGGAAGACACCTGTACCAGTAGCACAACAGCAAAAGACTCATGGCGATGCAACTTGACTACCTTCTCCAGGTTCGTATACGCTACAGTAGCATGAAATCCATATGTGCAAAAGCGTGTAGCATTTTGGCCTATGTATATATAGATCTTGTCTGAACTTTGTTGTTTGTCATGGGCAGTCCTCTCGGTACTGGCCCCTGATGACTTGCTACGCAGCAAGTAGTCAAGGCACCGGAAGGTTCATCTCTCCTCGAAGGGGCCCGGACGTCGCGACCTTGTGGTCCTGGTTACCGAGAACTACGTACGCCATGAGAACGTGGTGGATGCGAGAAAGGGTAGACACAAAACAGAAGAAAACAAAACAAAACGCAGCTGGTACCTTTGTCTTTGCCAAAAATACTCCTCATATTCCCCAAGTACTCTCTTCTCTTGGGCTCAACCGTCTTGCATCGCATCCAAATACAGACAAAACCAACCCTGGGCTTTTCCGTACCTAATAAAGCGTGTTTGAGGGCGCTTTGGAAGCGGAAGGACGTTGCGGGATATTGTTGGTATAAAAGGGGTAGGTAGGTAATAGGCACCTGCCGAAGCCTCCTCCTTTTTTTAGGTGTTGATCTGTCGTCGGGCCGATGGTCATATCGGGACATCAAAAGTTTAAAAGACAGCTTCAGTGGAGGCGGCTCGGGAATTAATCCAAATCTGGGACCCTTATGCGGCACATGCTTACCACGAGTGACAGGGACAGTACGAGTGAAGAATATGCCAGTGGACTTCAAATTAGATATCTTGTTTGGTTTGCTATGCTGTGTGTACGTGGGAGTTCATGTGCTTGTACTCTTTTACAGCCCACTTCTGTGACCTCACCCAAATAAAATCGGGATGGGATCCATGGTCGAGATTCTTTTGGTTTTATTACCAACTTGGCATATGTTTATATATTATCTCATTCTGGAATAAATTAGAAGAATTGTACAACACTGTACTGATGAATTGTGTTTTGGACGTCGACGCTCACGTGATGCAGTAGTTGTAGGTATGTTTTGTTAGTTGTTCTCGGAAGTGTCACGTGAGCCCCCACACGGCGGAGGCTTCGTTCGGCCTTGGAAGATTCTGGTCAGGTGGTGGGTGACGTCTGCCTTCCCACGCGGTAGACGTCATCCGATGGTGCGGCCCTGGAACCCTGCACGCCATCAACACCCCCCGGAGTCCCAGTCCAGTACCACAATCATCATGGCCCATTTGCAAGTTAGTGCCTTGCATACTGTTGAGGCGCCCTGCAGCATGTTTTTCTTGTTTTTTTGGTTGCATGCAGGAGTGATCGAATGCTTTTACCCTGGGACGGACGTGAACCCCCAGCAGTCTCACTTGCAGCCCATTGACGAGGCGCACATTCTGGGTTCACTTTAGTGTCGTTTTGCTCATGCAGTCTGTCTGTACGCGCACTGCTCGGTACAGGTCGATCTTTTTGTCTCTCTCTCTCTCTTTATTCGTCAGCACCTTTTTACCAAAAGTAGTCACTCTTCCACACAGCACCCTGCGATTCCCTCCCCTCATGCAAGCAAGCTGTTGAGTGACAAGTCTTGGTTGTCTAGCCTTGGGCTCCAGAAGAAATCGAAAGGGGAACCCTTTGGTCAGTCAGGGATCCTTGGGTCAGGTCAGGCAGAGATACAACATCACCTGCCTGCCCTACTTGAACCTCTTCTGCTGCCCAACCTCAAAACCCTCTGCACAAAATCAATCAATCGATCGTCCACTGTTAATAAGCCCGTCGATCGCATTTCGACACATCAGGCTTGTGTAAATCCCGACGGACCTGGTCTAGTGTCGCTCACTTGCAAACCCGGTCTCGTCGCCTCGTCCGGACTAGACTGCCTATACATCAGTTCCTGGACTAAGCTCGCTCGTCCGTCTCATCCGGCCAGTCAGCAGAACCGTAGATTCGGTATACTGCTGCTTCTCAAACCTGGTCCAAGTTCACCTCGGCTCACGGGGAAAATATCCGCGGTAGCCGCTTGATCCAAAATTACGCTTTAGGCGCCAACACTCCTGGTCACCTTCTCTGTGGAACGTCTATCCACAGTTGCAAAGAGTACGTCACACACGAGTAACCTGTTTCCACAAGTTCCTCCCTTGCTGATCATATCCATGAGTTTAGTGCCTAAACCGTCCAAGCTCCACGGCGTGCCCGTGAAGAAGTACACGTACCTGGAGCCACCTACTCCGGGATCCGTCACGGTTCGGAAGCGCGTAACGCGTATCATCCCACCTCCGCTGCCGCCGCCGTGCCCAGAACCCTGCCCACCGCCACCCCCGGAGATTTGCGAGCCTCCTCCTCCTCCGCCCCCGCCCGTCGTCGAGGTACCACCGCCTTGCATCGAGGTGCCACCACCACCTCCCCCTCCCCCTCCTCCACCACCATGCCCCCCGGAGCCCGAGCTCATCGACGTCATCTCGGTCGACGTCGATCCGCCAGAGCCCAAACCCCCCAAGAGCGTCAAGAGCTCCAAGTCCTCCCGCTCCAGCAGCAGTCGCCGAAACGAAAAAGAGGTCTACATTGAGCGGGATAGGTTTATTCCTTATCCTGTTCCCGTAGCGCCCCAGTATGAGACGTTCCGTTATATCGATGCGCCACCGCCACGGCCGCGGTACGTCTCACCGCCGAGACGTCGGTCGGATGAGGAGGACCGCGTCAGGGTCATGATTCGTGATAGGGAGCGGAGGAGGGAGTACTACGACTATTAAACACGTTAATTCTTCGACAAAGGTTTAGCGAGGCTTGCTCTTCTTGCTTCGAATTTGTCTTGGATACGGTTTCCTTTGATTGTCAGCATATTGTTGTATGAACCAAAGCGCATACGAAGTCTACGATAGTCTTGTGTTTTCTTTTCTTTTCTCTATTTTGTCACATCATTAATACAAACATCTTTTTTTGAAGCGTTCATATGGTTTCTTCGTTTTGTCGGGCGGTGGAATGTCCCTTGTGGACCCCCAGCTAGAGAATGTCTGTTTTAAGTCATCAGTATAAATAAGCCTTGGCTTTCGCCGATGTCTTTAATTTCCCAAATCACACGGCAGTCGGTTAAAAGCTTACTTATACGGATATCCCATGTCAAGTGTCGTATCCAATCCCTGACAGTGGTCACGGCGTAGATATTGTACGTAGTACGCATGTGGGAACAGGGATAGTGTCTTCTTGGTCCAGAGTTATGCACACATGTGTAGCACCTCTTCTTTTTTTCTGCTATCAGCATGCTTTATATGAGATGGCTCTAGCGAGTTCATCCTCTTCTCGCCGACCCAGAACCTGGCCTGAGTTAATCGTAGATCATCTCCTGTCTGTAAGTTGTAGAAGCCAGCTTGTGAGCCTTTGGACAATTCAGCCAATCCATTAAGCTCAGGCTGATGGCAAGCTTGTACAGATGAGTCGTACGAAGAAGAAGAAAAAAAAAAGAAAAAAAGAAAGAAAGATAACCTACAGATAGACAAGTGCACCACGAGTAAGCAGGCGAAGCATGTATCACGTTATGCAAAAGGTGTATATACTCTCGGATATGCGATTATGGTACTCCGTCCCGAAAGTAAAATACGTAGTAAGCCCAGCCAGATTCTTACTTTCCAAACTGAGCGAAACAAGCCTCTCCTAGCTCATCTGAAGAGGTTGTAACCTTTTTTTTTGTTTACAATATCAAAAAAAAGACACCTCGCTTCCAACTTCGTCTTATCAACGAAAATCACAAAAGTGCAGATATCGTACGTACTCCACAACAGGCCTCCTCCCATCGCGCTTTCGGCCCCCCAAGGTCAAAAGCGATCCTTACACCGAGTTCTGTCACAGGGGCTGCGGATCCCACATCAAGGTGTACGAGTCAATCCCGGCTGGTGATATCCACTTTCACCTCGGTCAGACCTTCGCCGAGCGCAAAGGAAAAAAAGAAGAAAAAAAAAGGTGCATTATTTCCGGCTCCTTTTTTTTTTCTGGGCCAGGTCCTTTTGTCACCGATTTCCCTGGGCTAGCGGGCGTTGTTGCGTTTGTAATTTGTGCTCGTAAAAAAAAAAAAAAAAAAAAAGGTAGCTAGGCTCATGGCTATTACGTAGCCGCTTTAGAAACACAAGTCAGGACACGGAGGCGAACGGGAAATACATGAATGGAAAAAAGGATAAAATATAAAATAAGAATACCAGGAAAGAAGGGGGATCCGTGCCGTCAGTTTTGACGCGAAGCGCGGCTCCCCTAATTTTTCTTTTTCCCCCTCCCACACCCCCATTTTACACCGGAGGACAAGGCGAGATCGGGAAAACAATACCGTGGTAGATCGGTAAAGAAGAGAAAAATAATAATATATACCCTAGTCCACGAGACGCGGCTCTATTCTCGGAGTCATTGCCCCAAAAAAAGGCCTGCAACTCAGTTCGAGTTGGCAGGTCCCCAGGGATGGGTCCAGTATAAGAATTCCGATATCGCCCCCATGTCCAGGGATTCATTGGTGCCTTGCCTTGCGTGGAAGGTTGCTTGATATCTCTCTCCTCTCTCGCTCCCTCTCTTTCTCTCTCATGGGTTGCTTTTGCTTCGAACCGACTCTGATCAAGTCCCTTCTGCTGTCATCTCATACTTCGGAAGTTGGCATCATCACATATACTGTCGGTGTGCTCGTAATAAACGAGACTCACTCCGGGAATTTTGCCTCCATCCCCCAAGCTCTGTTCTTTGTGGGACGATGCATTGGCCATCTACCTGGCCTTTTCTACTACCTCTTGTTCTACTGTGACGCAAGATAACGCGCTCTCGGGAATATTCTTTCCCACCTTTCTCCACGCAATTCTTTTTTTCTCTTTGCTTTTTTTTTCTTCTGCTTTGTCTCATCATACATCTCTCATCTCTACATCACCCCGCCTCCACTCTTTCCGAAGTTCACTTCGCAATGTGGCCATTGGCCAGCCCGTCCTAGCCTCGCAGGCCTGGATGAGCGATATTATGGTGTCCTGCTGGACCTGTCGCTGGACGCAGAGACCCGCGCCGAAAAGACACTTTGCCGACATGATTTGGCAGCTCTGGTCTTTCAGTTCCATGGCGATACCGCAGATTGTCGATGCTGATTCACTGAGGATCTACGTAACACAGAAATTGCAACAACAAGCCAAGGCATGGGAATGTCAGTCAAAAAAAAAAAGAAAAAAGAAAAAAGAATCCTGATCAGGGGATCTGCAAGAAACTGTTTAGAAAAAGTAATCATGGACTGATAACATACCTGTGCTCTGGCATGCTCGTCAAAGTCACCTGCCGCGGGCCGGTTCAGACTGACGAGGATTTTTGCAAAGCTGTACACCTGCATGGCAGCAGCGAATTGGGGCGGATGAATCCATATGGGTTGCCATCCGTGCGAGGGGTCACCTTCGGCTGGTGACGCTGCTGCAAAGGATCCCGTCGATGAGGCTCCGACAGAAGGTGCGGATATTGGATGTTCGTGGTGGCTTGCTGATGACGGGCCGGTCCCTGGGGCCGTGAGCAGCGGCCGGAAGCCGTCGCCTAGGAACGACTTCCACCGTTCAAGCATGTCCATAAGCTCTTCGCCTCTCTCGGCTCGACGGGCTACCAAGTCAGGCCGACCTTTGTCTTTGTCAGGTCCAGACTCTGCGCAGTAGTTGACGGCCTGACTGAGCAGGTACACGGCCCGGTCAGCGAGCTCGCACTGGGTCAGGCTGGGATAGTCAACGACCGGTCGCCAGAAGCTCAGGCACCGTCTACCTTCGCGGAAAGCCGCCCAGAGGTCTTGCCTGAGCCAGGCCCACCATACTGATTGTCTCAACCCTCCTGACGCTCCATTGACGTCCTGGGAACGTTGAATCCAAAACACGCCCTTCAGGTGTCGCTGCCAGTTTGAAACGGCAGAGTTCAGTTCGTGTGGCACTGCCGAGTTGAACGCGTCAAGCATCTCATACGTGCTAATGACAAGAGCCGTCCCCAATAGCTCTTCACTGTGGGCATAGGAATGGTATTGAAGCGCTGTTGAGACATAGTGCAAAGCTTCATGATAGTATTGCACCGCATCTGTCGGGTCCACGTTTGCGGTTATGAACATATCCCTGTGATGATTCCCGGGCCTTGGGTCTTGATTTGCAGCCCTTTGCTGAGCTACTGATGCATACCGGGCCTGGAGAGCCAGGATGGCCTTCATCAGGCCAACATTTCGCATGGCGAGCCTTACCGCATAGGTCGAAAAGTGCCTCCACGGATCAAATATGTCAAGCTGCAATCGAGTTTCAGCCCATGTTAGCATGCAATGCGGCGACTAATACAAGCAATAAAAGGTGCGTCTTTACTCACCCAGACTGCCGACCGCTCGGCAAAGGCGCGGAATAGAGCTGCTTCGTTTGAGGTTAGTTCCATATCAGTTGCCTCCTGCCAGGGGTATCTCTCAGGTATGTCCCAGTCCAGCCTGCCCATGACGCCACACCGGCTGTTGGATATCCTCAAGCCGCTCCCGGAGGCGGCAGGTCCCATTCTTTCCTGGCTGAGGCGGCGCATTCCATCATTTAGAGTGTGTGGTGGCAGCTGCGACTTGCTGTTACGGCGGCCGAGTGAGAAGCCACTGTCTGCCTCTTCGGCGTCACCTGCGAGGAGGTCGAGCCACCTCGTGCTAGCGACACCCGCGCTGAGCATTCCATCCGAAGTGACTGTTTCTGGTGATTTAGGTGAGTGTTGAATAGGCTGGGTGGTGTCAATGAGGAGATCTGCAATGCGAGGACTCGCCGTCGACACGCTGGTGGATTTCCTTTGCCTGTGGGTAGGGTACAGTTCTGGTATTGGAGGTTTGGGTTTCATGTTTGGATACATGGCCGCCAGTGCAGGGTCCACTATGTTATGAGAGTCTGGGATGGGGCCATTTGGGAAGTTGTAGTCGAGGGTCGGGGCCACGGGCCCGGGTGGCGGAAGACTTGGTCTCGTGGGAGCCGGGTCGGGAGAGTAGCCCCTTCTGGCGGATGGTGAAGAGTTATGCGATGAGCTCCCCATGGACCCATAAGACCCACGAGGATCGCCATCTTGAGATTGGGACTGGGAACGATGTTTTTGGTAAGAGGATGGAAGATGAGAATACATTGATTGCGAGGCTGCTGACGGTATGATTGCTGAGTGGCTGGTTGGGGGTCTGTCCGAGTGTCCATCTACTGATCCAGCTGTCGGAGACGATAGCTGGGGGGCGGCGGCTGCAGATGTAGCAACCGCATCCATGGCTTGAATATCTGGCCAGACGCAGTCGCGGTTTGACGTTGCACAGTGACTGCATATTGGCACTAAATATGATGTGTAGCAATCCGCATTAGTCGTGGTGGTTGAGATGCAGTGTAGCAACAAGGCCGCGTATGCAAGGGGCAAGCAGACTCACGCCTCTCGTCACATTTCTTGTGCCTTTTGCGGCATGTCAAGCTGGAATATGTTCATGTCACATCAGTGCTGCAATGAGATGTGGTTGCACAAGTACGGGCCGATAGGATGAAGTGGACCTGGTCATGCCTTGGACCAGGAAAGGAATAACAAGGAATAAAAAAAAATAAAAAATAAAAAATAAACGCAGTCAAGAACAAGAGAAGTTGTCATGCTCTCATGAGCAAGACTGATCGACAAGAACTTACCAACCGGTCTTGGTCCGTAATCCTCGCCCTCTAGGCTTCCGGATCCGCTTCTTGATCGGCTTGCGAGGCGGGTCCAAACTGCCCGGCTCTTCTTTCGCTACAATTGTACTTGATAGTGGCAGCGGCCGGGGAGGGGGTAACAACGGGGGGATCTGCTGTTGCTGTTGATGCTGGGCTCCCCCATGACTGCTCTGCCCCGTCGTTTCCATTGCTTGACACGTATGGACGTAGCACAGCAGCGTAGGTCTGGCCTCGAGGCCACTAGGAGATCCGAGAATTGGCAAGAAAGGGCACCTAAGCGCGGTGCAGGGCTGAGTGGCTTGTGTGTGCGTGTGTGTGTGCCGGGCGGGTGCGGGAGCAGCGGCAGCGGCAACAAGCCCGCATGCTGGCCCGACCACCTTTTGGGCACCTTAGCCTTTTCTTTTAGGCTCCACCGCACAATGAACTCTTGTACACTGTACTGTGTGTATTTGAGCGAGCTGCAAAGGGCTGAGACGACGGGTCCCCGTCTAGAAGAGGTTCGTTGGCGTGGAGGGCAGGAAAAAAAAAAGAAAAAGGTAAAATTACTCCGCTCAACCCTGAAAGTGGACAAAATGCACAAAAAGACCGAAACCCGCTTTGTTTACCTAGGTGAGTGAACCTTCTTTTTTTTTTTTTTTTTTTTTTTCTTGCCTTGGACGGGTCCCTGGGGTTGTGTCGTGCCGTTCCGTTGCCTTGACGCGGGCAAGAGTCTGACAAGAATCAGGAAATCCACACGTAGTTTGTGCAGGAAACGGTTTTATCGATAGTGAGTGGAGGTTAAATCAAGCGAGAAGCGAGCAGGCAGGAGCCTGGATGCGAGTTGACCTTTTCCCATCCATCCACCGAGTTATTTTTAAAAAAAATTCTTTCTTGGTTAGGTATGGGATAGGCAAAAGTCTGAACGAGGTCGTGTGGGAAAAGGGGACCTCGTCTAGATTTAGTCCAAAAAACCCACCCTCTTTACCTTTTGGATGCCTAGCCAGAAGTCTTGGGAGTACAAACTCTAAGAAATGGCGGATAGAGTTCATTCCTTTGCGAGGGTATCAAAGACTGGAGAAGGAAATTACTGCCGCAGGAAGAAAAAAAAATCATAAAAAAAAGGAGAAAATGGGTCTCGGAACTTTCAGATCCAATACCAGCAAAACAAGTGCCGCTTGACAAGGATGATGGCGAGTCATTGTACAGTGTGATGCTCAGTCCATTCAGCGAGGGGCAGTCGACGTGATGCTACCATGACGGGAGCATTTGTTACAGGGTGCTTGTTGAATTCGGCGACCAAACTTACTGTAATTGGCATGGGCCCTTGCATGTTGTAGCCATTTTGGGTATGTTTCGCACTGTCTTGATGAAGACTTTCGAATCGGTAAATCCTGGTCTTCCCCATAACTTTAAAAACGGCAGCCTTGCAATGGTGTATGTGTATGTCCATGTCCATTTGGTGTGTATACTGCGGAGAGTAGTAGTACATACAATCGCCGACAGATAAACAGTAGAAAACCTTGTAGAAGTTCATTACGTGGGCACATACGTACCTTGGAAACTCTTTGTTTATATTGCTACGTCATGTGAGTAAAAATATTCCCGTGTCACTGGGCACTTAATCGTTCACCGTCTGGAAAATTCGTTTCCTCTCAACTCTGGATCCAATACCAGACTGCCACTGAGTAGTAGCACTTTGCGTAGTAAATACTGCTCACGCCACCATGAATGCTATGCGCCAAGCCCTCTCAACGGCTAATTATGGGGCCGTTGAAAATGCCGTCGGGACCTAACTGCCTGGTACCCACTAGAGTACAAAACGATTGCGTTACCGGTACTACTCATGATACACAAGGCGCATTTGTGATGGAGGGGATAAGGGGGGGAAGGAAGGTGGCACCTAGACAAACTCAGTCTCTTTGCTGTAGCCCAAATGCTTCGCTTCGTCAAGTGTTCTCCTAGCTCGCCGCAGCTGCCCCGCACCTCTACTTCAGTCAGATTGGTTGCAATTTGGGGCCAGCGGCTCAGCAAACTTAATTTGCATTATCAATCCATCCCCCGTCACATCCATTCTTCCCACCCACATTCCTACCCTTGTCCTCACTCACTCTTTACCCTCTTTGGGTTCCGCAGACAACAAGGCCACGGCCTCCGCGTTCATCGCCCGCGGTACCGCGTACCAGCAGACGTTGACATTGTGCAGCACGCTCAGGTTCGCTACGCTCGCCCACAGCCTCAGCCAATCTATCCTGTTTCCAACCGGCTCCCCGTGACGGTTCTTGACCTGCGGGATGCTGTCCAGCCTCTTGTCTCGGCGAGAACCAGGCTTGAAGTGAATCGTCCAGTCGTCCTGGTGCTTGCAGATGCTGTCCACCATATCTTGCGAATCCGTTACCATGATGATTCTGAGTGCCGGTATCCTCGACATCGGCGTCTTGGCACGACCCAGACCAGATTGGGTATTGTCTCTGTCGTCTCCCGGTTCTCCTGCAACCGCAGATCCTTCTGTACGAGGGGAAGCTGGACACGTGCGCTTAGCATCTTTGCCCTGGTCTTCCGGTGGGGGTGAAGACAAAGATGACATGGTCAGCGCAGCAACTCCCTTCCGAATATGTGACATGAACGTCTGCCCAACCGAGGACGCCGTCTGTGCTCCAGGGGCCGCCTCTACGGGTTTTTGGTCGCTTGGGGTTGTCGGAGAGGCCTTCGTATTTAGACCTCCATCACCGTCTCCGTCTTCTTCTTTCGTCGCCATGTCGTCCCCCTTGATCGGGAATAACCATATGTCCCTCATGAAACAGGTGGCGACATGCGGAATGCTTGTATGCTTATCCTTGTTCTTCATCATAAAATCTTGCACAATGTCGTACTTTGAATGAAGCTCCCAGGCCATCGGACCCAAGGACTCCCTGACGGCACACATGAGCATCGTAACGACGAGGGCCTCATCTTTAGAGAGTTCGTTTTTGACGTTGGTCGTGTCCGTCTTGGCTTCGCCGGCCGGGTCACTTTTAAAGGTCATACACAGAGCCACGAGGTCCCTGAGACTCCTGCCAGGCCCTTCGCCATTCGAGTTGCACCAGTCATCGATCTCCGCAAGCTCCATTCCGTTTTGCAACAGGAGCTCGCACGCCATCTTCCGCAACTGCTCGACTGCGGCCTTGATGAGGCCGTCGTGGTATGTATCGAGCCGCTTGGATAAGATCTCGAAGCGCGGCAGAAAGTGGTCCAGAATGATGTCCCACTCCGAGGAGCTGAACAGCGGCTTTGTCAGCTTCACCCTACGCTCGATGGCCGCCAGTGTTGTCTCGATGGTCTTCCTGGTTATCGGCCGCTGTAGGTTTGGCTCCTTGAGCAAGTCCTGAGGATAGAGCATCTCGCGGACCAGGTCGTCGAACTCTTTGCGCTCAACGTCAAACATTTTGGCGTCGGTCATCCTCACGCGGTCCATGGTCTTGAGCACGACGCGTCGAATCCTCCCCATGGCCTCGTTGCGTCGCTCCTCGGCGTACCGCCTCTCGTTGTCCATGTCCATCTTCTTCATCGTGGTTGCCCTCTTGTCGGCCCTGTGCTGGATGAGCATCGCCCGGCGGTCCGGGAGCACCTCGGTCGCAATCAGCTCCAGCGCGTGCGTCGCCGCCAGCAACTCGGCGATCTCCTTGCTCGAGGCCACGTTGAGCACCTTGAGCGTGTCCACGAGGTTGTACTGCGAGTTCTGACCAAATGAGATGGCGGTACGGGCCTCGATCTGGGTTGGTGCGCCGTTCCTGCTTGACTTGGGTGGCTTGCTCGGAAAGCCCGCGGCGATGTGGACGACAATGGAGCCAAGGGGCTTGTCGGGTTGGCGAGAGCGGCTTTTCTTTTTTGGACGGTCTGGGCCGCCGTAAGCCTCATGCATCTAGGGTTGCGATATTTGCTACATGTTAACACTCTATCCAGGAGTTTGCTTGTGCTGCTACTACGCTTTTTTTTTTTTTTTTTTTTTTTTTTTTTTTTTTTTTCGAGACCATACTCACTGGATGCCGAACTCGATGACTTCCCGACCCATGGCAGTCATCCTCCCCCACGAGCCACGTCAGCTCACAAGAATCACAATACACAAACGCATCCCTCATGCTGGACGACATGATCGGCAGCGGCCGGGGAAGCGCCGGGCCGCCAACCCCGCTTGCACGCAGAGCCAACTCCCAATCTGAAAGGCTCTGGCGCGCCGCCTTGGGCCCGACTACCTGCTCATCCAGCTGCGGGATGAAGTGGCGAGTCTTGCCGAGAAGGCTCAGGATCGCAGCTGACGGACGGCTGCGGTTCGATGCCGGGTCCGTGGATCCTTGGTCGGCGGCAGCATCATCCGCCGCGTCCAGAGGTGGGATGAAAATCGGCAGCCATGGAATGGGGAACGGATGCGGGATCGGGATAGAAGGCTTTAGTTTGCCCGTCTCCGAACACCTGTTGGAGTTCTCTGGCACCTTGTCGGGTTTGCTCTCGTTGGCGCTTCTGTTATTCCTCCCGCAGGTGTGTTCATCTCGAGACGGCGGTATGATGTCGTACTCGACTGTTGCCTGAATGGCACCACCGTGACTCTTTTTCTTTTTCTTGTTTTCGGCCTTGTCCTTGCCGCTCATGATGTTTTCTAGAGCATACCAAATGGCGATGGTCGACGTGAGAATGATGGGGATGAAGATGCCCAATATCAAAGTTAGAAGTGAAGGAGAGTTTTGGGTTGTCTGAAAGTTTTCATGGGTAGTAGTGTTGTTTCTTTCGACGCTTGGTGATTGTGAGGTGAGAACCGGCACTGCTGCTGGTGTCGTTGTGGTTGGTGTTGGTGATTGCAGTTTTTGGAATGGGCCGGCAAACAGATGCACTGTGCAGTCCACGAGTGCCATGATTATCAGATTTCCGTCACTTTCGTCTTTGATCGGGTTTTTTTTTTCTTTTTACTTGAAATTGGCCACTACTTTTGTTCCAGGAAGCTGTTCCCTTCTTTGAACAGAGTTTAAAATCTCAGAGTACAAAAGCTTTGTGGTTCTCAGACGTAAGAGCAACATTCCAGGCAGCATTCCACTCAATACCATCCGGTTCCGTTACTCAAAAGAGATGCAACAAAGCACAAGCAATGAATTGCCCATTTAAAAAGGCGCAATCTTTTCAACCTAAAATGGCGTCTTCAATTCAGTTTTTACTAGATTATCTACTATGTGCTTTGGTAGATTTATAAAACCACATTACTACTAGCCGACGACTCGCGGCTTCTTTTTTTCCTTCTTTTTTTCTTGTTTCTTTATGCACAAGGAGCTCAGTTCAGGTCAGCACTCAGATGGAGCTTCCTGCTGCTGCTTCCGACAAACACCTTCTTGGGGTGCTCAGAGATGACCCAGTCCTGGACCTTGACGTCCCAGTTGCTGACGTCCCTCCTGGTCAGGTCGACCTTGAAGGTGGCGCTCTGGCCGGGGTCGAGACGGATGCGCTCGAAGCCGCGCAGGACGACGGGCGGGTCCTCGGGGCCGCCGTGCGACACGTACAACTGCGGCACCTCTTCGCCCACGAGCTTGCCGGTGTTGGTGATGGTTGCCGTGACGGTGTACAGGGTGTCGTACAGCTGGCGGTTGCCGCCGGGCGAGTTCTTGCCCGACGCGCGGGGCAAGGGCTGGGGCGAGCCATCGAGCGCCTTGGGCGGCAGGAACTCCTCGGCCGTGCCGCCGTACTTGGGGTCGCGCGAGGCCTCCTCACCCGAGGAGCTGGTGTTGAGGTACGGGTAGATGAAGAGGTAGATGTGCGGGAACTCGTCGGACGGGAAAGTGTACTGGGACAGGTCCTTGGAGACGTTGGCGCCAAAGACGGGGGCCGGGATGGTCTGGCCGGTGGTGGGCTTGTACTCGCTGGCCGGGGCCTTGTCGACGCGGATGTTGGAGTACTCAAAGGTGGTGTAGCTCAAGCCGTGGCCGAACTCGTAGACGGGCTCGTCCTTCTGCTGGTCAAAGTGGCGGTAGTCGATGAAGACGCCCTCGGTGTAGTCCTGCTGCGGGGCCTCGTTGCCGTTGTTGGGCTTGTACATGACGTCGGTGCCGTAGCTCTCGCGGGTCTTGCCCCAGGTGAAGGGCGAGCGGCCGGCGGGGTTGACGCGGCCGTACAGGACGTCGGTGATGGCACGGCCGGACTCCTGTCCCGGAACACCTGCCCAGACGATGGCGGTGACGTTGGGGTTGTCGTACCACTCGGTCAGGATGGTCGGGCCGGTGGAGTGGATGACGACGATGGTGTTGTTGCACACGGAGCTGACATTCTTGACCAGCGAGTCGCCGTCATACCAGAGGGTCAGGTTGTTGCGGTCTCCCTTGTTTCCGTCAAAGTCGATGTCTGGTGGGAAGAGAAGAATTGTCAGTAAGGGGGTGTTGCTTCAAACATGGTGCGTTCAGCTGAAACAAGAAAGGCAGACTCACAGCCTTCTCCCGAAGAAGCAGCAACAAAGACAATGGCGGTTGCGTAGGTTTGGCTGACAAGAGCTTGAGTCTGTGCCGTGGCATAGTTGCTCAGGATGCTCTCGTAGCGTGTGCCGTCCTCGATGGCCTGAGCTTGGAGAGCCGCGTCGGGGGTGATGAGGTAGGGGAAGTCAGCCGTGCCAGAACCCCAGGCCATGCCCAAAGTTCCCAAAAGGCAGCCGCGGTCCGGGCAGCCGTTGGGACCGCGCGGGTTGGAGCCGGCATCGTCACCAATGACGGCCAGGAACTTGGGCTTGTTGAGCGGGAGGGCGTTGTTGGTGTTCTTGAGAAGCACGGTTCCCTTGGCGGCAACCTCGCGAATCAAGTTGCCGTGGTCGCGACGGACATCGACGTGCTGGTTGATCTGCTGGATTCTGTTTCCAGATGACGAGTGAAGGGGACCGAAGGTGTCCTTGGTCCAAGAGCTAAAGTTGATCTCGGGCTGGTCCAGCGTGTTGCCAACCTTGAAGAAGGCAGCCATGATTCGCATGGCCATGTCGTCGATACGCCATTCGGCAACAGTTCCGTTGACGACAGCCAGGGTCAAGTTGGCTCCCCAGAAACTAAGACCTGTGTTGAACTCGGTGTCACCGGGCTTTTGTTCGAGAAACGTTAGCATCGTTGCCTGTCATGAACTAGAATAGAACTTGGAGACTTCGACTGACCATGGACATATCAAGACCGGCCGCAGCGCTGGCCGCTCCAGTGTGCTGAGCCTGCCAGTCAGACATGACGAATCCCTGGAAGCCAAGCTCGTCCTTGAGCAAACCGTTGAGAAGCTTGCTGTTCTGGCAACCGTACGAGTTGTTGACCTGTGTGTACGAGCACATAACCGAGCCGACACCTGCGCGAACTGCATCCGCAAAGGGCCTATTATGGTCAGGTCAGCCAGGCACTAATCCAATCCATCCCCTGAATGCAGTGTTGGACTTACCAGAGGTACAACTCGTGCATAGTCTTGTCATCAATGTTGGAGGAGAGCGACTCGCTGATGTTGACGCCACGGCCTCGCTCTTCGCCTACCTGACGGAAATGCTCTGTTGGATGCCATTGGGTATTAGTAAATGGACCTGGAAACCACAGCAAGCTTGCACCAGGCATCTCGACTGGCCAAAGAGGTCAACCGATAGACTTACCTTGCTCGTTGCCGATGAAATGCTTGGCAGTAGCAATGACACCAGTGTCCTGGATACCCTTGATTGTCTCAATCATACCATATCCGGTAAGGACTGGGTCAGCTCCGAAAGACTCCCAAGCTCGTCCACCTATGATGTCGGGTTAGCTGTGAGAAAAAAGACATCTCTCTATGTTGTCATCAGCCAGTGTATCGAGCAAAGGCTTACCAGCAGCCACACGGCCAAGTCCTCCAGCAACGGGACCAAGCAGGACGTTGATGCCCTTGTCCTTGGCTTCTTGGCCCATAGCTTGTCCACGGCGGTACATCAGCCCCTTATCGAACGTGGCGCCGGTGGTGATGCCAGCAGGAAAGACCGAGACCCAATCGGCGAAACGGACACCGGTGGGAGAGTCCTGCAGACAGAGGCTTCGGAGACCCAGGCGGGGGACGGCACCAACGTTGCCAACGCAGAGATCGCTTGCCCAGCTACAAACACCAGTACCAAAAAGTGTCAATATTCGCTACGGTTTGTTTGGGGGGAGGGGGTTGCCGGTTGCCATTCAGGGGGTCATGACGAAAAAAAAGGGGGTTTGTTGACCTACCCTACACCGGTTGTCAAGTTGACCTTCTCAAGCAGGGTCATCTGCGAGACAAAGTCCTTTGCTTTGACATAGGCCTCCTGCCACCCGTCTGCATCTGGGTTCATCCACGGCTGAGGGTAGTGGGGTTCTGATGTGGCCACGGCCCGACGCTCAAGCTATGTATAGTTAGCACTATTGTATTTGATGGAAGCCATGATGGGAAACCAGAAACATGACGATCCCGAGGGATTTCTTGCAACAGCAACGCGACAGAAGGAACTTTGCCCTCGTATTTAAGCCAATTGCTTCAGAATTGTGTGGAGAGGGTCACAGAATAGGCAAAACAAGGCCCTACCACAACCTGACCAAAAGGCAATAGCCTCTCCTACAAGGAGTGCCAACAAAACTGAGCATGCGGCGCGCAAAAACAAGGGACAAAGTAAAAGGTTCCCGAGTCGTCAGGCTTGAGAGCCTTTTTATTTTTATTTTTTATCATACCTTTGAGTAGTCACCAGGGTGGGCAGACACGCCGGCACCCGCCACAAGCGTGGCGACGATCCCGGAGAAACGCATCTCTGGTCGTCAATGGCTTGCCGGAGGAGGAGGTGAGGTGGTGCGACGATGTTGAATGTGAGGGGAACAAGGAGGCGTGTGTTCCCAGTCCGAGCTCAAAATCGGCAGCACCCAACAGCAGAAAAAAAGATTTCTACTGCAATTAAAGCCAGGGCAGGAGGGGGACAGCGGAGGTGCAGAAGAAGGAACAGAGCAGCAGGGTTTACGAGGTGGGATGGGGGAACGCATCCTTAATATATCCATCCGTCTTTTAGGATTTATTTACAGTGGTCCGCCCATGCCCGTTCCCGTGGAGCCGGTTCATCTTGTCTTGTGTCTTGCTTGACATAATGAAATAAGGTCACCAGGGTATGTGGTTCGGCGGTCTGTCGATCACCCGGCGAAAAAGAAAAATATCCAGGCACGAAAAATAGCAGAGAGCCCAGAGAAAAAAAAAAAAAAAAAAAAAAAGTGCGGCCCAAGCGGCCGGCGTTGGGGTCGCACCTTCTCCGCACACATCTTGCCAATAGTAAACAAGCAAGACATGTGGGCAACTATAGTGTGCTAACTGTAATGTACGGTATAGGTATACCCTGCCCTACAGGTTCCAACAACCATTTCTTCTTAGCAGCCAAAATACTACCTCGACAACGTACCTTACTCATGGTGGGTAGGATGCGGAGAAGGTACTCCAGAAAGCCCCCGGTCGCCTAAGTATTGAGCCGTTTGTGCTCCTGCGTCTGTACCTACATCGGGATTGGTTGGGCAGTCCATCCGGGCAGCGCCGGGCCATGTTGAGCAGCAACCCCGGAGCGGGGAAGGGGAGAAGGGCTGCCTTGGCCTGCGGAGATCCAAGAGTCACCACGTCATTAAACAACAGAAACGGGCCGATCGTGGACTTGTAATGGAGCCTGGTCCAGATCCAGAACAAGAGGTCACAGAATAAAAAAATGCAAGACCGTGCAGAAAGGCTGCCAAGTTGTCGGGTGAGGCAAAATCGACAGCAAGCCAGAAGAATAGTACTTCGTAACAGTATCGCTGTGGCGTTTAGCGGGGTGTCGCGAGGAAGGCAATGGAGGATTCCAGAGGAACAAACTAAATCAAGGGTAGCATGCTAACAATGGAATGGACGAACAACACTTGGGCTTCTAGTTCTGAAAGGCGGCACACATGGCCAATGTGCTTTGCTAGCCCCGAGCTAACTACAGCCTAATTCAAGGTGAGATTGGTGAGCGACTTACTGTCTGAGCTGTGCAAACGAACACCCAACAGCTACCACAGACATAACTAAGACATGGGGGCAATTTGCTGCGTGGTACAAAGTAGTGTGGTCTACGACTCTAGTTTCCACCAAGGTGAGGAAGCCTTGGAAGCATAATGACCCATCTCAAGAAGTAAGGGGGAAAAACAAAAAGGAGGGGAAAAAACACTCAACTTTTTTAGCTCTAACCGAGTCAGAATTGGGGAAGCATGTCGTGTAGATCGGTACCAAAGGCTTATGCGACGGCAATTACAATTCGCCGTCGCCATTGGCATATTTCTCCTTGAAATAACGCCGTAGCGCCGGCTCGTACTACTACTCATCCTTGCTTAGCTTTTTGCTTGGCCAGACCTAGGTCTACCTTCCTTCCCGGTTGGTGTGCTGTATTTACTTTTTTCCCTTTCATTCTTTCCCCATATATTATAACTAAAGAGGTACTTGTGTTTTTTTCTTCGTCTCCATACCACCCGAACACTGCAAGAGCATCCTTTTATTTTTGCCTGTTGCTTCTTTTCCCCGCACAATGTGCCATGACCTTGGGTTTTCGTCGCCCCACCGAATCCCCGGGAAGACGGGAATTTGCTCCAAGATTAACCTCCACTTTAATGCTGGGATTCCCGAACTTTAGCCATGAATGAGAAGTTACTTCTATTGAAAAGCGTCATTCTTTCTCCGAGGTTGTATCTCAATCGTTGATTCCTGATGTTTGTTTTTCCCCTTTCCCCATCATCAATGTCCATGATGAAATGAGAAGCCGGACAGGCACTATTAGTCACTGAAATTCTTTCGTGGTAATTGTACGACGGCCCATTGGGAAGAAACATACGTCGTAGGTAATTAATTAAACTTCCTTTCTTTTGGTGTACAGGCAACCTACTTCATACTTTGTACTTCGTACCTTATCTGACAGCGGCGACCCGGCTTTCCGGCTTTGCTGCCTGTACCTTGGTGCACCAGATTGCATTATCGTAAGACTTGTAAGTCGCTTGTGTGCCCGGGGAAAGTGGAAGCACGGCCAAGACGGCGTCCCATATTTCGGGGCCGATGCGCTCGCCAGACCCACCGTGGTCGGGGAAAAGCAACCGTCTCCGGTGTTTTCGGCCCGGACCCTCACCTTCACCTAGTAGTGGATGAACATGACATTACGTGCAGGAAACGTCAATCCCGTTGACGAACTGTGCCCCCGGTGCCGTACCGTACGTACCACCCGCGGCAGGAGAAAAGGGTTGTTTGTACGTACCTAGGTATATATGTATGAAATTTCGTACATATTTTACCTGCAAGGCACACCGTTAGCATTGCTCTCGTAATCTTCAATCTTGTTCTTAAACCTTTCTTCTCTGAGGTTGGCTGTTTACGAATCCCAGGTTAGGGTTGTGCATTTCACCATGGAAGAGCCGGGCTTCTAGATGAAATGGAGTCAGTTTTGTGGCTGATGAGCTTTCTCAATTGTTGGGTCGAAGTTTCAGGGTCCGCGGGAATCAAGCGTGTATTATGTAAGTCACTGCGACCAATTAGCCACTGCCATTTACGCAAGAGGCGTTCTTGTTAATTCGAGATAACTGCGACAGATAGTGGATTTCTGTCCTCGCGAAATGTAACGCGTGTACCAGATCAAGTGGATTGAATTGATTGCGGAAGCGACTTGTCTTGTCGATTTTTTTTTTCCTTATTTTCCTGTCTCAATTAGTACATATCTTCATTTTGACTTTTTTCTTCTTTTTTTCCTGTGCATATTTTTATTATCTCGCAAGTGGCAGGGAGAATTTTAGATCCCGTGCCGTCTCTAAAAGAAATTGAAACGGGTCCTTGTTTGCATGCCGAGTCCGGTCATTACGAAATTGCTATTATTCTCGAGCGTCACAGGGAGCGTTTCGGACCCGATTCATTCCTCATCAAACCACCCATCCATCCATCGAACCATGCGGCTATCAAGTACGCAACCACTAGGCGCGCTGCTCCTGGCGGCGGCCTCGTTTTCCAACTTTGCGATTGCCGCCGCTGCCGATGCGACGTCGACGACGGCCGCGGAGCCGTGCACGGCGACTTCGGCGAGCGGCTTCCACGATCTGCGGCGTGACACCGCGGTCCAGCTGCCCGAGGGCGTCAAGAAGAACAAGAACGGCGCGCCAAACACCGACTACTTCGCCAGGGGCTGGGACTACCCCTCAAACTTCACCATCAACATCTGCGCGCCGGTTGTGGAGCCCGTCAAAAAGGTGGTTGGCATTGACGAGGACAATTGGAGGAACGTCAGCGCGTATTACATGTCTTCGGACGGGAAGGCTTATTCGATAGGGTCAGTGTGGAATATACCATCTCAAGGGCGGAGCAATGGCCGTCATCTCTCAATCGGCATGTGCGGAGGACTTTCTGCGGCAGATTACTAACGCCCAACGAACCAAAACAGGCAAGAATCATCGGCATTGACAGTACGAGGTCGCAAAATCTCATTACAATATACAAACGGATCCCCATGCGGTGAGGAAACCAAGTCCAAGGACAAGCTCCGGAGGAGGAGCGGCGGCGGCGGCAGCGGCAGCAACTACGACAAGCGAGGGTCTGTACACTTGGGCGCATCGCACAGCAGCTACGACGATGAGTCTCGCGTCAGGGCGACGGAAAAAGACAAGGAGAAGGAGGCCAACAGGAAGAGGCGCAAGTCGGCCACCTTCTCCTTCATCTGCGACCACGAGATGATGGGCGAAAAGGCCGTCGTGAGCTACATCGGCAGCACGCCAGACGAGTGCGCCTACTTCTTCGATGTCAGGTCCTCGCACGCCTGCGCCGGAGTCGAGCCGCACAAGCCGGGCAGCGTGGGCCCGGGCGGCGTCTTTGCCATCATCTTCTTCATCGCCGTCGGCGTGTACGTGGGCGGAGGCGTGTTTTACCAGCGCACCGTGGCGCATGCTCGGGGCTGGAGGCAGCTGCCAAATTACAGCCTTTGGGCAGGAATCTGGAGCTTTATCTCGGTGAGTTGTCTTCTTTTTGTTGATACCCTTGTCATCCGCTTTTGGTGGAGGTCAAAATGCTGACTTGAAGCCTATAGGACTTTTTCGTCATTGCCACCTCTTCATGTGCCCGCTGCATTCCGGGCAGGCGAGGGTATCGAACCCTCTCTTCGTCCCCGAGCGGAAGGGGTAGGAATAGGGAAGACGAGAACAGGTTGATTGATCAACTTGACGAAGAATGGGACGATTAAATTCCCTATGTTGCTTCCTGTTATTCTTCAGCATGATATCAGCTCAGCATGGCTTTTTTGCTTTTTCTTTCTTTTTTTTTTTCTTTTTTTTTTCTTTTTTTTTCTCTCTTTTTTTTCTCTCTTTTTTTTTTCCTTATAGAGATGACAGGGACTTCAAGTCCAAGGCTTTGTTGTACCACTAGATGACCTGAGCAACGTGTTTTGAAAGGCCGCAATCACTATATGTGACGATTCGGTTGTCCGGAATGAAAACAGAATTTGTGCGTCTCACGATACGGTTCGTTTCTATGATGGGCTAGAGCAAGAGTTGCAAGTGTCGCAGTAGTGGTGAACGATACGTGTGTCCTATTTCGATTGCGCGGAACTAAGAGCACATGTCGGCATGTGCCGGTAAGGAAATCCGGTTCTTACTATATGGAAGGTTTTGGTAGAGGAAGTCACCAGCATATTGCCACCGCAACATGTTAGTCCGTCTTCTCTACCAGCAGGCATCTGTGGGTAAATTTACTGCATGGAATTTACGTAGTAGTTGAGTTGTATCATAGCACTTGTTAATATTAGACTAGGTGGCTGCCCTCAAACTTTCAACTTGATCATGTACCGTGAGACTAGTCTAGTGCCGTTTTCAGCCAAAAGCTATCCTTGACAAGTCGACGTTCCAGATCACTCTAGTTGCAGCTGGCGATAATCACAATCGACAATCTCGCCACTTAGTCATAGCCTCTGATCAGACTGACGAAGTTCGGGAAAAAGGAAATGTTTAGGTACTCGCAGTGGCGGCCCATGAAAGGGTATAATGCTGTGTCAACGATACATAGTAGAAAGTCCCGAAAATATGCACGAGATCGATTCTAGTGGCTTCTGTAAATTAGCATGAGCCCGAAGACACAACCCAGTGGATTCGGCAGAGGGATCGGAAACTTCAAAGGGAAAGTTGCCAATCAACTACGACGAGTATAGTTTAATATTCCGATTCACATGCCCAATGGAACTGGGATGCTCCGAGACTCAAATCCTCCCTGATGAATCGATTATCCTTTTTACGGCAATCTTGCTTTACTGCTATCCAAGCACAAGGTTTCACGCACAAATCACTCAAGCTCCTGACCCTTTTTTTGGCAGTGTGACCTATCAAATCAAGTAACTAAGCAGAAGACGAACACAGCCACAGTCAGCCCATGGATCAACGCTGCTTCTGAACAAAAGAAAACTTGACGTTGGTTGTGTCATACTAGGTAACTGGTAGGACGGTGATCTAAAGAGATGGGATAGATCGACGCACAAATGCCGCGCGCGATCTTTGATGGTGAGTGGCCAGACCGTCCCTTGGATGATGATGTAAAGGAAAGCGGACTAGGAATCGGATGGTTAATGCCTTGGAGCTTACATTTTGCCTCTTGACACATGCAGCCAAGTAGCGAGGGGGCTCTTTTTGGTCTTTGGGCGAGAAATAGAACAATCAGACGTTCGATACGGTTTTACGGTCTGGGTTAGGGGTCTATTTGGGATATATAAACGAGTGTTTTCCTCCCAGATTTCACTACGAAAGCTTGCTTTGACTACCAATCAAGCACATTACGAACATCTTCAAAACTACAAAGTACACCAAATTAAAACCAACCTTCTATCAAAAACCTGTCAACCTATCAAAATGGGAAGCTGCGGATGCTCTTCTACTCAGGCCTGCCAGTGCGGCACCGGCTGCTCGTGTGACAGCTGCGCTGTATGTCGACCTCATCAGGCCATCGAGCTGAACCCCCCTTGTTTTAAGATCATGTACAACACATCTTTCATGAAAAACACTAACACTACATAAAAAATTAGACCCACGGAAAATAATCAGCTATTTAAGCACTTTGATGGCGCAACACGCTCAGCAACATTCGTTTATGGTTGAGGCGATTACGCATATGCCGTCTTGCGAGGTCTTTTAGCCAAGGGACAACGCACTACCACAACGAGATGAATGGATCAGATTGGCTGGATTTGGTTTGGGGGAAATGTTTTGTTCTCTCTTTGACATATCCACGTTCCTTTGGTCTGATACGAATGATATAGCCATCAATTTAACCGCTGATAAACACAACAAGAGACAATCAAAACTTTATACATAAATGCGTAGTGTTATCGCTGTGGTTTGACGCGTCACTGAACTTAGTTGGCAGCTTTGGTCATGCGCTTGTTTACCTTAGCCAAAGAGAGCAGGTCGGCGTGGGAGCATCGTGGAAAGATGGCTAGTATAAGCTCATGGGGGAGGTAAGAAGATGTATTATTTGCCAATCTCGATCCTGGCGAAACTTGGCTTAAAGTAACTAGAATTGTGGTGGGAAGAACAAGAGCTAGGTTGACGAAAGTCTATGTCCAAGGTGTAGTATTGGGCTGTGCCACCACAGCTGGTCTGCAGTGAGGGGCGATTGATTATCCCCAGCATTTCTTCTGGGATTTTGACTGCGGCATGAACACCTAGACAGGGCTTGTTCAAGCCTACGGTGCTTAAAGCAGGCCTCGTACCGAGATGGCCTCGAAGAAATTGCCGAAGAGCATCTCGCGTCCTTTTTTTGAGGACTGGCGCAGAGGTGAGTGGAGTTGACAGCCCCGTCGACTTTTCGAAAAACGACCGTTTTGTTTTCACCACAATCAAAACTTCATCGCCAGGCGACAGTCCAGGTGGGTTGTGATTAGCCAAACTCCCCATGTAGGTAATCCTCATTGTCTCGTGGGAGTGGTTTGTCAGAATATTTGAACAAGTTTCGACCCTCCTCAAAAAGCCATATTTGCTGCTAGAGGTAGAATCGAGAACATTTGGGAGATATATCACAGGACGACTTGACGGGAATTGCAGGTTTTTGAAATGGCTAGGGTTGAATGTGAATGAGATTTGCATCAATCACCCGACTAAAATGGGGAAACAGCAACTCAGATAACACATCCACGACTCCTGTCCATTTAGCCTTCGCAAGCTATCCTGATACATTTTGCTTCGCTGCCGGAATATTGCCTCATTCTTTTCAGCTCTCAAATTGAGGTTATTCACAAGCTTCACATTCAGCTACAGCTTCGGCGGCTAGCCAGTAATCCCTGGCGCAAGGATTCAAGGAAAGAGTTTTAAGGAGGGGCAGAAACGTGATGAATAAATTCCCATGTAGCTTCGTTAATATTCCATGTCTGTAAGTTATTGCCTACCACCCTAGTCAAACGGTTAGCGATTCCCAGGCGTCCTAGGTATTGTGTTTCTTTCGGCATAATTGCGCTACGGACCGTTCGCTTTATATAGAGCTTGCTACCCTTCTCCCAGATCGTTCGTTATGTTTAGTACTCTTGGCATAAAGAGCCTGTCGCGAATCAACCGACCAAATTGGAAAAATGCAATATCTGTTAATTCATGGGCAGACATACATGTAAAGAGATCACGTATTTAACCACGTAATCTCATAACACGTAAAAAAATCTTCAACCGATTTTGACGAATATATAAATAGCTAAAAAACAAAAATTAAATGACGTTCAATTTGTTATATTATTTTTACCGATCGCAGCGATCATACAATTCCTATTAACACTAATTAATATTATTAATTTAAACAACACAAATAAACTAAATAAAGGTATTCAAATTGCTAACTCCCTCGGCCAACGCCGTGTTCGGAAATAGTAACGAAAATATTATAATAACAACAAATTCTGTACGCCAACGCGTTTAAAATTTATGGATTACTATTACGTAAATTTTTAAAAACACCGGTTAAATCGTTACAACCTAAACCTTTTGGAACTTTATTACCCGGGTTATACCGCTAATTAATACCCGTTCCGAACCGCTATTTTAAACGAAAAAAAATGTTATATTGGACACAAACCCGTCAAATTAACGTGCATAATAAATACAATTTACAATCCCGAATATATTCGAAAATCCCAACGAAAACAAATTTTTGGACCGTATATTTAAAAAATTTGAAATCCGTCCCAATAATTAACAAAATATCAATTTGGTAATATTAAAAAACGTTATAACAAATTTTTCGGAATACTCAAATAAAATAATAATTATTTAAAAAAACGTATGGATTATTAAAATAATTTGTAATTTTGGAAAATCCATAATACGAAAAAAAAGGGATTTCCTATTAAAATATTATATCGACGAATTTAAAAATTGGAAAAAAAAGAATTTCGACAATTACAACCGAAATTATACGCGTATTTTTAAAAATTATTTACAAAATTATAAAATTACGGTACTAGGCCGAAAATACGGAAAAATAAAACGGAAATTGGTGGATATTATGGAAATTGCAAAAAAAAACCAAATAATAATTACGCAAAAAAATAATCCAAACGAATATTTTATTAAAAATTCGAACGATTACCATTCGGTAATTACCAATATTAACCCGATCGATATAATTCCGAAAATAAAATTTTAAAAGCCCGAACCTATATTTCGTTTTTTCCCCAATATATAATATAATTATACCCGTTACCGATTAACGGTTCCCGGGGAATAATTATACGGAAATATACAAACGTATAACGAAAATAATAGGAGGGAATATTGTGTTACGACCAGGATTGGTACCGACACGATTGGGCAAGAACGAGAAAGATGTCGGGAACCCAAACCAGGACTACCAAGGAGCACGAGGTCACGTGGTAATAAGATAAGAAACCCTAACCCGATCACCAGGGCCGGAGTGATTACGATCATCGCCAAGGAAGTGATTAACCCAGCTGTGATCACCCCAGGGTGATCATGATCACTTACACGGGAGTGATCACACCTGGGACATAGTCTATATAAGGCACGCTCATTACCATGTAGATAGATTTGATTTTAGGATTGCTGAGCAGCAATCAAACTCTAGTTAACCTTAATATTTACTTGAAAACAATCATAACTTCACCCCCAGTCATTGAGAACCCCAATTACCCAATCAGACGCTCAGTTGCTTTAACCCACTGTACTTTACCCTAAGAACAGGTTACCCGATACTTTGATCGTAACATATTGGAACAAACGGGCAAATATTTATAAAAAATAATTAAACGCGTATAAAATTTACCAAATATATAACCGTTCAATTATAACGCAAAATATTACCTGTTAATAATAATGGTGCTAACAGGGGATATAGGGGTAAACCCTAGGTGCGGCGTGGTAAATAACCAGTGCTAAAAGCGCTGAATAATAGGTAGAAATGCACTATAATTTTGGTACTGATAAATAATTGGTTGGGGGAGATTTTGCTTTATTTCCCTTACATACTCTCCGACATCGAAGTGGGGGTCCGCACGCCAGAAAAGGTTCCGGTGCCGCGAATGAATTTCCGAAAAACTAATTTGTATGGGTTTTTGAAAAAACACCCTCATTTGCATACAAACCATCTCTGGGTTTGCATTTAAACGTTGACTTGGTGAAATTTTCAACCCGGTACAGGGTAGCTGACTCGCAGGTGCAGGGTGGGTATTAAACCCGGTACAGGGTAGCTAACCCCACTCGCTGACCTTTAAATTGCATTCCTGCATTAACAAAGTAACGGAATTCCACCATTCCCCACTCCACTTCGGCACTAAATAAAATTGGCTATATACAAATAAAAGTGGGCTTATTACATGCAAAATAATGCATATAATTAACACCCCCTCTCTTTTGCTACTTAATCCAAAAATAAAGTCGGAAAAGAAAAGTACGTAAAATAAAACCCCCAAAACAAAAAAAAACAAAAGAAATTCCCCCTTGTGTCCCAACCCAACTCGAACCCCCGGTGCGAACCCCCTGGATGAATAAGCTCTTTGTACCAAACCCCCGATTGACTGAACCCCAGATTGGACGAACCCCCGAATTGAAAAAGACCCCCAGAATTGTAACAACCCCCGGATTCGAACCCACGACCTACAGATTATAACCAACGGAACTTACTACTAAGCCAGGTAGCTAATCTGGCTGTTCGTTGTTGTGGATCCCAGAAAAGTTTAATATATAGGGTAGATTAAAAATCGCTAGGTCGCCCAAAACGCGAGCTAATTAAATTCGGATTCGACTTCGGGTATAAGGTCGGTATAAGTTGCTTAATAATCAACCTGAGCAGGGTAGGTTTGGGTAGATCGGTTGGTGTCGGGCTAACAAAAATCCAATAATTGCAAACAAAGGAGAAAAATGGTGGTAGTTAGCTAACGAACTAACTAGGTGCCCTACAATTCAATAAGTAAAAACTAAGTTTACAGGGGTTTTAACCCTATAAGCTCTAAAAAAACCTTGTGAATTGGAAGCGTTAGGGGCTTTGTAAGGCCGTCAGCGGGCATTTGTTTGGATTCCAGGTATTTTAGGGTCACTAATCCTTCTGTAACTAACTCCCTTACGTAGTGAAATTTTAATAACGTATGTTTAGTACGTTGGTGGTGCGTAGGGTTATGTGCGTTAGCTATAGAGCCTGTATTATCTCCAAATATTGCAATAGGGCCTTTTACAGGTAGTCCAATCTCTGTAAATAGGCTTTTAAGCCACTGTGCTTCACGCAGGGCTTCCGCTAAGGCGTCGGTTTCGGCTTCTGGGGTGCTTAAAGCTATAGTACTAGCCTTTTTGCACTTCCACGTTATAGGGCCCCCAGATAGGGTATACAAATATCCGTAAGTGGATTTTGAATCTTCCCTAGCCCCGGCAAAATCGCTGTCACTAAAACCAAGTAATTTTAGGCCTTTAAAACCCCCCAATCAAAGAGTTAGGTGGTAAATTAGCTTTAATTACCCTATTTCCGTAGCAGATTGCTAGGGATTTAGTACCTGCTAAGTAGCGAAGTAGGTTTTTAGCTGCCGTTAAGTGGATTGTAGTGGCTTTCGTTAAAAAACGAGATAACCATTGAACCGCAAAACCGATGTCCGGGCGCGTTAATAGCATTAAATACATTAGGGTGCCGATAATACGCTGTAACAATTTGATTTCTAGCGCATTTACGGGTTTGCCCCCACTATATTTTAGCACACCCGGCTGTAAGGGAACAGAAATAGGTTTGCAATCAGCTAATCCGAACGTTGCTAATGCTTCCTCTATATACTGACTTTGATGGAGCCAAAGCAGGCGGTTAGGCCTGTCCCTTATAATCTGAACGCCTAAAAAATAGGCTGCAGGGCCCCTGTCTTCCAATGCGTATATTTTGTTAAAACGGGCTTTTAAATCCTGAATATATTGCAATTTAGGACCTATTAGCAGGCAATCGTCAACAAAAGTAACAATGAAATGCTTGGATTTAGCATTATAAAAGACAGCTGGATCAGAGATTAGCGGCTTAAAACCTTCTGTAAAAAGTAGGCTTTTTAGCTTTGTTTGCCATTCTCTTGGGCCCTGTTTCAGACCGTATAGCGCCTTTTCCAACAGTATAACTTGCATTTCCTTTGGATTATAGCCCATTTGCACTAAAATTTTAGCGGTAGTAGGGCTGCAAGATCTAGCCCAATCGCTAAAACCCTCTGGAATTTGCAAATAAATATCTACGTCGGTAAGGTCACTATTTAAAAACGCACCGATAAAATCGATTTGTTCTATTTCCCAATTTTGTGCATTAGCTATAGCCAATAATATACGCCAGGTGGGCGGTATACTAGTGCTAGCAAAAGTCTCGATATAATCTAGGCCTTCGACCTGTAAAAACCCCCTAACAACAAGCCTGGCTTTATACTTTATAGGCTTATTATTTTCATCCTTTTTTAATTTAAACACCGGCCGGGTAGAGATTAGTCTACGGCCTGTATGCATTTTAATTTTAGGGATAAAACGGAAGGTTTTTGCAGTAACGATCTGGTCGAATTCAGACGCTAAAGCTGCTAACCATTTAGCACTTTCAGGGCTTTTTAGGGCCTGTTGGTAGCTATTTGGTTCGCCGTCTTTAGTGGGCTTTTTCTTTGTTTTCTTTTGGGTTTGATAACAAAGATAATGCACGTAATCGATATCCATAGGATCTGGGTTTTCGAACTGCGAATTTAACTCCATATTCTGTATTTTAGGTGCCGAAAACACCGGAACTTCCGTTATTTTAGGTGCTGAATTAGGCACCGCTACCGTTATAAGCTCTGGGGGGCGAACAGTAGACTGTACAGGCCAGGGAGGAACTGTAATTGCGGGAGGTAGGGGATTATTATCCACTGGATCCAAAGTTTTGGCGCTGTAGATTTCGTCTTCAGGTTCAGAATTAGAATCCCCCTCTAAATCTGGATTTTCCCCCTCTGAAATCTGTAGCGTTTCCCCTGGAATAGCCAAATTTTCAGCGGGTATACCCTCTAAAATTTTTACGGTAGAGGTTTTATATACGGCCCGTCTGGCGGGGGCGTAAACCAACGCTGTAGAATTGGATAAATGGGCTAAAAGCCTTACTGTTTCCGTTCGGGGAGCCAATTTGTTGGATTTTTGGCGTTTTTCCAGCGGTATAATAGCCTGGCATACGGTACCAATAACCCGATAATGGCCTAAATTAGGCCTGTGTGGTAATCCAGGTTGAAATTCGGAATAAAATTCCTCGTAGGGTGTTAACTCCCTGTTAGTTACCGCTGTACGGTTAACTAAATCAACCACGGCTGACAGTAAATAACACCATAAATATAGTGGTAGACCTGCCGCTAAAATGGTAGACCTTAGCCTATCCAAAATAACCCTAACGGACCGTTCCGTTAGCCCGTTTTGGCCATGGTTGTAGGGGTTGGAGGTGCTAAAATTAACACCTTTACTTGCAAACCAATCTTGAAGCTCTGTATTTACCTCGTGCCCCCCATCAAAATGAAATTTAGTGGGGTAGCGCCCGTACGTAGCTTTTAAAACCTTAAAAAAGCCTTTAATAGCCACTAAAACCGTAGGTCCGGCTTTATTCCGTAGTGAGATCGACCACCGAAAACGTGATTTTCGATCCACTAATAACAAAAATACGGGTTTTTTATTGTGAGGGTTAGGTTTAAGGGTTACTGTATCACCCTCTATGGAATCGAGGATATTAGGGGGTGTAGGGAGTGCCCCTTTATTTGTACGCCTAACAGAGGTGGCTTTAATGCAAGTAATGCAGGTAATAGCCCTAATTTTGTCGAAATTAGGTAGACCGTCTGCGTTTTTAGCGGTCTTTTTAAGCAATAACAACCCTATATGCCCTAAGCGCCTGTGCCATAACAGGGCTTTTTGGGCCTGGATTTCGTCACAATCGCCTGTAATTCCGTCTCCTTCAGCTGTTACCCAACCATCGGTAGTTCGATTTAGGCTTAAAGGGAGGTAATTTACAGGGGCCTGCACTAATTCCGGTACTAAAGGAGGTTCTAACAACGGATTTCTTGTGTGGGAAACCCCCTCTTTTTCGGTATTAGCCCCTTTTGTATTAGGCTGCTTAAAAGGGTCATCTAGCGGCTTACCGGGCCTACGGGGCCCAATCTCACGTGGATTTTCAGGGGTTTTTGCACTAAATTTCTGCATTACAGGTAAATCTACGGTTATATCCTTATTTTGTTTGGGATTTAACACTTCCGTTACCGTATTTTCTCCCGGTTCCGAATCGGTGTAGATTTTATAGTCGTCTTGGTCTTCAGGGACTATATTATTTAGTTTTACCTCCAACGGGGCTGCGTAGCCCTTTGTAACCCCCTGTAAGGTTAGGCTAGAGGCGGTGCTATATTCACCAATTACACAGGCGTAATTCGAAACCGTAGATGTAGTATTTCGAATAAGGATATCGCTGTCACGGGCAGGCAGGGCGGACAGGTAGGTGCGGGCGATCAGGTAACAGGACAGAGTATATTGGCTATCTAGTCTTCCAGGTACAGGGTAGCAGGTGGTTGTTGACGAAGACGTAGCTCGAGGAGCTACATATCGGAGACTGCAGAGATTTCGCGTAGATATACGCGCGCGAGGCGCTCGGCCCTCGCGCCTTCACGTGACAGGGGTCATGACTAAGCGACAGCCCAGTGGCTGTCCTTCAGGTCTGTGACAGTATTCCCCCCTTCCAGGCCGAGCTCCGTCACGGCCGGGGCCCGGGCTTATGGGGGTATCGACGGTGGAAATTCTTTACCAATTGAGCAGCGTTTTCCAGGTAATCGGCAGGTTCAGTCGTGGGTTCGCTATATCCAGCCCAACGGACGATATATTTCAGCCGGCGGCCTCCTCGGCCGCGGGTTTCCCAAAAGGAGTCGAGGATCTCTTCGACTTCGTATTCTCTCTCACCTTCCACTTCCAAATGGGGTGGCGGTGCAGGTTGTTGGCCCGGCAGGGGCTCAACGTCAGCAGGTTTTAGTCGGTTTATATTGAAAACAGGGTGTACTCTCATAGACGACGGCAGGTCCAAACGGTAGGCGTACGGGCTAATCACTTCAGAAATTCGGAAGGGTCCCAAGTTCTTCCAATCCAGTTTCTTCTGCGGGCGGGCGGTCTGGATGTTCCGTGCGTCTAACCACACATATTGGCCGACGGTAAGCCGGCGGGCCGGGGTACGGTGTCGGTTCGCCTGTTCTTCGTAACGGGCTTGGGCGGCGGTCATTTCGGCGCGGGCTTGTTCCAGAATGGCTTCCATTCGGGCGGCTAGCTTTTCGGCATCCCGCTGGGCGGGCAAAGGCTGGTTCAGGGGTACCGGCTCGAATCCCATGCGGGGATGGAATCCGTAAGTCGCGTAAAACGGGGAGGTTCCGGTGGTCTCGGACTTGTGGGAGTTGGCTGTGAATTCGGCGAGGGGAAGCCAACTTTCCCAATCATCTTGCAGGTAGGCCACATAAGCTCTCAAATATTGTTCCAGGGACGCGTTAAAACGCTCGGTCTGTCCGTCAGTCTCGGGGTGGTGAGCAGTGGATAGCAGGCTGTCGATTTTCAAACGGGTTGTCAGGTGTTTCCAAAACTTCGACACGAATTGGGTGCCTCTATCCGAAACTATCGTCAGGGGCAACCCGTGTAGTTTCCATACGTGGTGTAGGTACAGGTTGGCGGTGTCCTCGGCATTGCAGGTCCCTTTACAAGGGACGAAGTGTCTCATCTTAGTCAGGCGGTCTACGACCACTAGGATGGCGTCGTGGCCGTTGCTTTGCGGCAAATGTGTGATAAAATCCATCGACAGGTGTTGCCATGAGCGTTCAGGAGTGGGCAGGGGTCGCAGGAGGCCCTGGTGGCCTTCGCGGGACGGGTTGATTCGGCGGCAGGTCTGGCATTTCTTTACCCATAATGATACGTAATGTAGCATTCCGGGCCAGTAATATTCTCGGGACAGCAGGTCGTAGGTTTTTGCTTTGCCGGGGTGACCGGCGACGGGGGAGTCGTGGCAGCGGCGCAGGATCTCGGCTTTCAGATTATTCGAATCGGGTACGTACAGTCTATTGCGGTAATACAAATAGCCGGATCGTTCTTCGCATTCGGCCAATTGCAGCTTGGGGTGGCGGTCGGCGCCTGTCCTCAACGCTTCTAGGGCAGATTGCGTTATCGGGTCGGATTCGTATCCGGCGTCTAGTAGCTCTATCAGGTGTCTTGGCAATAGGGGTTTGTTTTGGCGGATTATGGGTTGTAACCGGGTGGGGCGGGCAGGTAAATTGTGTTCTTTCAGTACGACTTGTGTTTGGTGCTTAAGTCGTTCATCCCCCTCCTCAGGCATATCCTCTGACCTCCTGGTTAGTGCGTCGGGCTTCGCTCCTTGTTTCCCGGGTCGGTAGGTGATACGGAAATTAAATCTTGACAGGAATTCGGCCCATCGGGCTTGTCGGCGGTTGAGCATTTT